>NC_133649.1:161811425-161981461 GCF_009905375.1 Apium graveolens
TGAATTTCCGGGAAAAAATTAAAGTGTTCGGAATTGGATTCTGACGATCTTACATACACTTATATACCATATAGAGTACTAATAAAATCTCAGAATATCAATAACAGAACCCCTACATAGTGTGGCATGAAAAGTTTTCTTATTCAGCATAATCGGCAAAATCACTATTCATAAGGGTTTCAAAAATTTCCAAAAATTGGGGTTATTACAGTCTCCCCTCCTTAAAAGGATCCGTCCCGGAATCAGATAGAAAATGAATAGGGATACTCTCTTAGCATTGCACTTTCTAACTCTTACGTATTTTTCCCACATTGTGGTTCTACCATCAAACTCTGACTAGTTTGATAACTCTTCTCCTAAGCATTTGTTCCTTTTCACTCTATAACCCTTCCTGGTTTGCTCCATATAGGTTACGTCGGGTTGCATGTCTATGCGCTCATATGCCCCTATTTATCTGGCATCCGAATTACACTTCCTTAACATTGATACGTGGAACACGTTATGAACTTGCTACATGTTCGGGGGTAGGGCTAGCTCATATGCTAACTTCCCAAACGTCTTAATATATCCCAAAGGGTCCAACAATTCGTTGGCTTAGCTTTCCTTTCTTTTTTGAACCTCATCAATCCTTTCCAAGGGATACCTTTAACATTACTAGGTCCCCTATTTCCTATTCTTTGTCCTTTCGTGTCAAATCAACATACTTTTTATGTCCATCTTGGGCTACTAACAGCTGTCCTCTGATTAGATCTATTATATCCTTGGTCCTTTGGACCACTACTTGTAACACCCCCAGATCCGGGGTCGGGGAATCCGGGTCGTCACGAGTTCCATTTCCCTTAATAACACCCAATCTTAATATTACTCAACTACTCTGTACTGTGACCCCACAATAAACACACACACCACACGTTATAGTCTCAGAGATGAACATCCAAAAATAACCACAAGTCATTTTATTCCATAATTATCTGCCAATACACCTTAAAAGGTTTTCTGAATAAATTTACATTTCTTTGCCATTATTACAATTCATAAATATAATAAATCTGGTCCATCAAAAGTTGAAAGCCTAGCCTATTGGTAGTTCCTACCTCAGCTACGGCGGCATCAATGCTTCTAGAAAACTGCGGAACGTCTCCTAATCGCTTGCGAATCGGGAGCTTGGTTCTGTTCATCTTTTCTATCTGTTGTTGTGTGATGAAAGAAGAAAGCAAGGGTGAGCAGCAAGCCCACCAAAATAATATGTATAATGATTAATAGTATATGAGCCTACTCATAATACTCATGAAAGTCTTGGTCAAAAGAAATGAACCAAGTTTGATATCTTAATGCGATGAAGTCGCAAAATATTCAGTATATATACATATATACTTTTCAAAATATTGGAAGTCCTCTTCCATGCATAATATACACAAAGTCCCAGTGTATAACTGTATAAAAAATATCGTTGCAAGGTGATCTCATATATCTAACCTTGTCTCAACGTTTTTCGGAAAATCTTTGTCATTCATAAGACAATTATTAATTAGATATAAGTTTAAAAGATGAAGTTACAAGATACCCCAATATACTTATATCTTTCCCAAATACTACTTGAACTACCACCGTTCAAGTTATAATTAGTTTCAAAAGTTCATCACATAGATGAGACTACAAGACAAGATTTGAATAGATTCAATCTTTGAATATCATTATAAATAATGAAGTTACGAGATACTTCATTAAGTCCCGACATATATATATACACCTATATATATATATACATTTCCTGAAAACCTCTGTCATGTAAAGTATGAACAGAATTGCAATATCCAATAAATTTGGAAAGGAAAGAATTTTGGCATAAACCAGATATCTTGCTGATCAGGCAAAGATACCAATAAGTAACCTTTTCTACTAGTAGATGGATGAATCCCCCACCGGTCATCACCCTGGCCACATAAGGACCTTGTGCTGGACCGCCACCCGGCCTCTTACGCGTTGATGGACTGCCACCCAGCCACTTACACTTTCATAGACCGTACCCCGGCCTGTCGCTTATGCCGACTCAATTAGATGGGCTTACTTCCCGAACATTGGGCAAGTAATCAATTCATTTACCAAAACTGCAACCTCGTTGCGAATATAAAATACACCACAAAGCCGGATTCCCCAGGTTTTGAGCGAGTATTTAAATCCCCTTAAAAAGGAAGATCTTAAATATAAAAATGAGTTTTGGGATCCGCTCTGACTTTAAAAATCATTTTGAAGACTCGAAAACACTTTATAGAGTGTTTGGAGTAAAGCTGATTTAATGAAGTAAATCAGTCCCCAGAATATTTAGAAAATGACTGAATATTATTATGTAAATAATATTCCCATAAAGAATAATCTTTATAAAAATAATTGAAGTAGAAGTATTAAAACTTATACTTGAAACGAGTATTAAATAACCAAAGATATACTTATATGAAAGTATTATCTTTATTTGAATAATCGAAAATAAGTTTGATTATTGACACCTTATTCTTTAATAAAATAAAGAATATACCTCAGCAAATAATCGGAGTCATAGATCCTCAAATGAATATTCAAATAATATTCATTAAATAATATAAACTGAGTCATAAGCCTTCGAATGAATATTCAAATAATATTCAAATAAATAAATAAAAGTGTCATAAGCCCTCGAATGAATATTCAAATAATATTCAAATAAATAAATAAAAGGAGTCATACGCCTTCGAATAATATTCAAAATAATATTCAATAATAAAATAAAGTTAAAGTTATCGAATAAACCTTATTCGATTAATAGTTTGGAAAACTATAACCATATATACATATAAATATATATATATATCCATATCCATATATATACAAAATGTACTCGGGATCCTCGACTCCCGGTTTTAGAAAATATTTTCACCTTTGGGTCCCTATACTAAGGGTATATGCAAGTTACCGCTATTCTCTAGCATAGGTATTATCAACTGAACCAACAGATATATATTTCAAGAATATGAAACAGGCATGCATATATACCATATCACATGCTACAATATATCGCAAGAATTTGCTAAATAACCAATATGCATTTATCGCAAGAGCATGCATATACAAATGTATACATCACAACAACAGTATAACGGATAGAATACTTGCCTGAGCGACTTGGGGTGATAAAAGGCTCGGGACGAGTCTGGTAACCTATAAACAACAAGTAAGTTGGAATTAAACCAAAATCACTTGTAAATCTATACTTTAACTAACTTAGACTCTAACGCTTGTTTTGCGCTCACTGATTCGCTTAAGTCACTCGGGTACCCTCGGCTCCACCATTTTTAATAATTTAACCTTTACGAGTTTTAAAGCGATTCCTTCGCGAGTGTCTTACCAACTGCCTAACACACTTACCATAAATGTTTCATACATTAATTAACCCTTTTTGGTCTTTAACCTATGTTTCAAAGTAAGGCGAGGGGAAAAGTTTCGTTCGCGAAACGCCGTTACTTGAAACGGTCGTTTCTCCTAAACCGTGCATCGGAATCGAACGAACTACATATCAAAACGAAGCTCGTAACATGAGCTACCTAAAAATGGCAATGGTCACAATCTAGTAGGGGGTTCTCGGGTCCTAATGTTATGCACAAAAACAGTCTAAAGAAAATCGGACGTTACGACGGCTATATTTACGCGATTTCCCAAATTTAAACCAATTCAAACAACCACAATTTCAACTCCAATTCACAACCCAATCAAACCTCCATCTAAACTACATTACAACAGCCCCAAATCAACTCAATATTACCAATTTATTCATCTAAACCAAGTCAAAAAAAAATGTGACCAAGAACTTCAAATCTAACAAGCATCACTCCTAACTCCAAAATCAACAAAACCACTTACTAAACAAAGCTCTATCATGAGTACACACTCATTACACTAACCCATCATCTAACATTATGAAATCCAAACCAACAAAACTTAATACTAAGGGTTTGAGAAGTTATACCTTCCTTGGAGAGTGGAGAATCAAGAGAATGGCTTGGAATCACCTTTAAAGTCCTTATCCAAGCTTAATCTAAACAAAACTTCAAGAACACAAATTTTAGTTCTTGAAAACACTATTCACCATCTTCTTTCATGATTTATAGAAAAAGATTGGCTTGGAATTAGAAGCTTAAACTTATAGGAAGTATGTAACTATCCATGGGGAAGTTTAGATAATTACCTTGCTAAATAGTAAGTGGAGGAGCTTGGACTTTCATTTTTTAAGAAAAGCACCCGAGAGCATGAAGAAGAAGAAGAGAGATTTTTGTGTTTTGGCTTGATTTGCTTTTGGTTGGTTGATTTTTGTTGTTTGTTTTAGTGGATTACCTAGTTGCCCTTGGTTTTGTGTGGTTAAAAAGTCACCACATCTCCTTCCTTCCCATGTCATGCTTGGGTCATCCTCATGATGTCATCCTCCCCTCCTTGTCCTCTTCTCATTGGTTGGGTGACATCATCCTCTATAATCCCTTTGATTAACTTCCTAATTGTTTGCCTAATGATCGCTGATCTGTTATACGGTTCGCTTAACTTTCGTTCTCGTTAATCGTTTGAGGGATCATACCCGGGATCTTATTACTTAGGTTCCCTTAACCTTTCTCAATACATTATATTCCTTTTTATGATCCTCTCTTATAATCCTTTAATTTAAATCCTTTTTATCCTGTTACCTTTTTCTCAATTCTTTCCGTATCTAGTGGATTTCCGGGAAAAATCAAAGTGTTCAGATTTGGATTCTGACGATCTTTACATACACTTATATCCCATATAAAGTACTAATAAAATCTCAGAATATCCATATCAGAACCCCTACATAGTGTGGCATGAAAAGTTTTCTCATTCAGCAAAAACACTATTCATAAGGGTTTCAAAAATTTCCAAAAATTGGGGTTATTACAGTCTCCCCTCCTTAAAAGGATTCCGTCCCGGAATCAAATAGAAAACAAATGGGGATACTTTCTTAGCATTACACTTTCTAACTCTCGAGTAAATTTTCCCATATTGTGGTCCTGCCACCAAACTCTGCCTAGTTTGATAATCCTTCCCCTAAGCACTTGTTCCTTTTCACTCTATAACCCTTCCTGGTTGCTCCATATAGGTTACGTCGGGTTGCATGTCTATGCGCTCATATGCCCCTATTTGTCTGTCATCCGAATTACACTTCCTTAACATTGATACGTGGAACACGTTATGAACTTACTACAGGTTCGGAGGTAGGGCTAGCTCATATGCTAACTTCCCAAACGTCTTAATATATCCGAGGGTCCAACAAATTGTAGACTTAGCTTTCCTTTCTTTCCGAACCTCATCAATCCTTTCCAAGGGATACCTATAACATTACTAGGTCCCCTATTTCGTACTCTTTATTCTTTCGTGTCAAATCAACATACATATCATGTCCATCTTGGGCTACTACCAGCCGTCCTCTGATTAGATCTATCATATCCTTGGTCCTTTAGACCACTGCTGGTCCGAGCATCTTGCGCTCTACAACTTCATCCTAACATAAGGGAGATCGATATTGTCTTCCCTCAAGGATCTCATAAGGCGATATCTCAATACTGACATATGATCTATTGTCGTAAGAAAACTCAATCCGTGTTAAGTGATCATTCCAATTTCTTTCAAGTCTATTGCACAGACTCTCATTATAGCTTTTAGCATTAGAGCTTTTGCTTCTCAATACCCATTCTTTTCCAGTTCGTAATCGCTACTACCTTCCGTTCCTAATATTATACTGGTTATACTTTTGCTCGTTAGCGTTCTATAACCTTTTAATAACCACGTCAACCTTAGTATCACGAATGTGTTCCCATTCCGCATACTACCACCACTTTATTACTCCTTTTTCAGTTGTTTCTATTTTCCAAAATTTGATCAATCAAATAGAAGTAAAGGAATTTGTTGAGAGATCACTATGATCATGAACACGTGTTATATCGCTTAGTTAGTACAGAAGGTGGCCAGCCTTTAGTACTTGACAAGCAATTAAACAATAGTTGGTATCCTACTAGGCTTCTATCACACAGATAGATAGTCATTCGGCAATACCTCCCCTTTCTGGAAGGGTTGTTCTTCTCAGCTTACATGAAATGAAAAGAAGAGAAAAGAACGAATTGAAGAGAATTGTATATATGAAAAAAAATATACTGCCACAAAATATCTGGCTTGGAACCTACCTCTGAACTATAGAGGTTTGTCATAGGAGAACAAATCATATACGTATATAAATCAACATTAAGCATTATAGCCTCGTATTTCCCATGCCTAAATATTTTCGCTATCCCGTCCATCATTCTATGGACCCACACTCTTCCTCGAGCTTATACATAATCACCTTTGAAACTCCCTCGACATCGAAAATCGAATCTGGGATCTCATTCTATACATCATCGTTACTAGAATTCTATGCTTGCACCGTAACCTTCCTCGTATAATAATACGACTCTCTATTGATAAGAAAGAATAAATATTCAATAGGTAGATACTCTACTTAATTAGTCTATCAATGATAACTTATACACTACCACGACCCGTTTAGTGGTACTCAATCTCAACATCCATTCCAATACAACTCTCACGGTTGTAATCAGCTCGTTACTCGCAGAATCATTGCTGCCTTACTATGGTCCACCACTGACCTACTGTCATCATTCACTTTCCATGAAATCTTAATATCTAACCATACGGAGTCCATATATGTCGTATCTAATTCTTCTAAGGAGTTAACATAATCACCGTTTTTGATTCATGAAGAACACTCCTGAACTTGACGTACATATGACATGAAGCAGATAAAATTGCAGAAGAGTTTCAATCAAAGCAACGATAGCAGGTTAATACCATTCTTAATCGTATGCCTTCAATAGAAGACTTAACTCCAAGGTTCGTTTAGTCCTTTTTTTGAAATATGGTCCTGGATTATTCTCAAGATAGTATCTTCTGAGATAGATAGCCCGCTCATGGCGATTACACGAATTAAACCTTTACTAACTACTATTACGGTTGGGTATTGCACAGTCATCAGAAGGAATGACAATCTTCCAAACCAAAATACAACCATCACAGCTTTAACCATCATCACTGTATTCCTTTGGCACAAGCGCCTACAATTATCCTTTTACCTTTAAAGTGTCGGCCACCTCTTTGGCATTTCCCGATAGTCATAGTTCCTTATAATCAATGTCTTTTAACCACCTTCAACTAAATTTTCTATCTCATTTCCATCACAGCTTATGTGAAGATGTTTTCATTAAAATCTGATGAGAAAAAAAAATCACCATTTTTCCATAAGTTATTGCCTCAGTCTTTAGAGGTTAATCACTGTCGCGACTGACTCTCGAACGTACTTAGAACATCTTTTGTCTTAGGTCCTAATTGCCCTGAACAATTTCGACCTTTACTGGTTCGATCCATACTTTCTCGTGGTTTAACACGTGCCCCACTTGGCATCATTATAATTACGTCATATTTCTTTTATCAACATTTTTATTCTTGAGAATTTTGAATATTACCTTTCTCCTTGTAAAACCTCTAAGGTTATCCTTCAATCGTTCCTCCTGTATTCCCTAGATACAGGGCATATCAAAATACCATTCACTATTACTAGAACCATTGTCTATATACGTCTGAAAAATTTCTCCACTAATTCTTAAAGGTTATTGTTACCTTAACCCTTTCCAAATCATACTGTCAAAACTCATACTGTCCCTATTAAGGGTGAAATGCCAACCTTTATGCATTCCCCTAGGATTCATTTTAAGTTACCGATGTTATATCCTTAATTCCACCTTTTAAAGGTACCTGCATCCTTCCATGGATAAATCAAGTCATATATCCCTGATAAGGGTGTCTTATTCAATCATTCCCATCTCGATAGTATATGCCTAATTTCACAATAACATCTGTATACAACATGAGGTCAATCAATATGGCCTCCAAAAGATAACAACGGTTATCCGCTTTTCTTGCCTAATTTGGTAACGATAACAAGGATGTTCTGGAAGATATTGGTCGTGTTCAACGTGAACTTCTTCTTAATAATTCCTTATTTACTTTTTTTTTGTTTATCTCAACAGTCATCTCAATATTGAGATATCTTTCATACCTGGCGTCTCCCTTTCTGGGTATCAAGCCACCGGTCTTACACTTCACATTCTTGAAGGTCACTTCCTTCATTCAATTTTCCTAATTTCTTACTTCCTTGTCTCCTCAGTCTATCCGCGTCTCATTATTTATCCTTCGAACTATCTCAAGGTTTCCTCAAATCCGCCCAACTTACAGGGGATAAAATATATGTATCTCTTATGCCTTCAACCATTAATTTTAACTCATGGTGAATCACCCTCATCCTGACGAATGCATACTTTTCTATTTCTATTGCTACGAGTCTTTAGGGTTTCCTCATACCCAACTCCTTTATCATACCTCAAACTCTATTGCCTTTATATTCCTTTCCACTTCAGTTTCTTTTTATTTTCCTTTCTCTTATCATTATTTCATGAACCAACACCACATAAGCATTGATTTCAAACATCCCGTCATTCTGGATTCGTGTCCTCAGAACGAATCTTGATAACTTTTACAACTTAGATTCATAATTCATCATACTCGTCCGCCTTTGTTCTGGCTCTAAAGCTTTTACACTATCTCCATAACCTTAGGAATTACTTTCCCGAAAACAATTGACTAAACTTTAATCAGTTTATTATAATCTCTGGCTCCATGCCTTTCTTGGTCTTTCACCAGTGGGTGGCCTCTCTCTTAGAAGGGTAAGTGACAAAAACAGTCCTTTTGAGATTCGTCAATCATTTAGAATCTCAAATGATTCCTATATTTCCTTTAGCCAGGCTCTTGCCTCGATTGGGTCAACCTGTTCCTTGGAACTCTGAGAGCTTAGAGACTTACAGGTCCTGAAAGAATTTCCTATCGCATTGTTTCCTCAAGGTGGTGGTTGGGGATAATAGTCTAAGTTCTGTCTAGACAGGTCCATGAATTGCCGTATAGGAGTACCGTCTCGGGTCTCCTTTCCTTACTCGTCTTTCTATTTCCTTAGTATGAAATGTTTCATCCTACTCCCCATAATTGGGGTCATCTTTTAATTTAAAATCCTCATTTTCCACTCCGATATGTCATGGGTTCCTTCTATCTTGATGGCGACCTCCCTGACTATCATGTTCAGGGTTTGCTCTAAATCTTATTCCTCAAACTATGGCTCTCATCTAAGTTCTCATCCTTACGCTCTTGAACTTTCGGAACCCAAATTCTATAGGAATACCTCATTATTCCCTTATCATCTTTCTCGGTATTAATCTCATATTTATTTGTTGGCTCTCTGCTTTCATTCATCACTTTTACTGGCACAATATGTTCTTTTCCAATAATTCGGGCTGTATTGCTATCTCAAACAGCTTTTCGGTACCGGCTCCGGTTACCTTCACTACTATTTCCATTTTCTCAAAATCTCTTATAAACTCTCCAAAAGACATTACCATCTTGAGTCTCTCCTTTTTACTAAGGGCATCAGCCACCATATTGGCTTTCCCCGAATGATAAAGAATCTCCCAATCATAATTCTTGATTAGCTCTAACCGCCTCCTCTGGCGTATGTTGAGCTCTTTCCACGTAAGAATGTACTAGAGCACTTATGGCTTAGGTAATTCTCGTAGTTCTCTCCATACAAGTAGTGCCTCCAATCTTTAGGGTAAAACTATTGCCACGAGCCTAAGCTCATGGGCGGGGATATCGAATTTCATATTACCTTAATTGTCTTGACGCAGACGCGATTATCTTACTGTGCTAAGAAGCACCCTAATTCCTTATGCGAAGCATCACTTACAAATCACAAAATCTCCTTTTTCCATCCGGCAACGCCAACATAGGGGTCGTCACCAACCTTTGCTTCAGTTCTTAAAAGTTGTTCTCGCATTTCTCTGTATATTCGAACTTCTCAGTCTTATGAGTAAGCCGCGTTAAAGGGCTACTATCTTTACAACTTGAACGAACCTCCGGTAGTGACCGACCAATCCTACCTCTGGTAGTGCATATATACCATGGTCATCAATTCATCAGTGGTCCTTTATTCATTCTTGTCAGGATCCTCCATGAGATCCTTCTCAGCCACAATCCTTTCCGGAATAACATCCTCAACCGCAACATTCTCTATCTGAACCTCATCCGGTCCCTCATTAGGGTACTCCATCGGATTCACAATTTGATCTCCAACTTGTAATAAAACATCCTCATGCTGATGCTCCTGAACCTCAAGGTTTGGTGCCCCGCTGCCCTATACGAGAACAAACTATGTTACTATCACGATACCTATAAGGGTTCCCATAAGGGTTTTAACTGTCAGTGCTACGTTAGGTAGCCCGACTATGAACTTGGCAAGAGTTCTTATTATCTTAGTGAACTTATTATCTTAACGTCCCATCATCTCTGAGGTTTATAACGCTTAGCTCTGATACCATTTCTGTAACACCCCCAGATCCGGGGTCGGGGATCCGGGTCGTCACGAGTTCCATTTCCCTTAATAACACCCAATCTTAATAATTACTCAACTACTCTGTACTGTGACCCCACAATAAACACACACACCACACGTTATAGTCTCAGAGATGAACATCCAAAAATAACCACAAGTCATTTTATTCCACAATTATCTGCCAATACACCTTAAAAGGTTTTCTGAATAAATTTACATTTCTTTGCCATTATTACAATTCATAAATATAAATAAATCTGGTCCATCAAAAGTTGAAAGCCTAGCCTATTGGTAGTTCCTACCTCAGCTACGGCGGCATCAATGCTTCTAGAAAACTGCGGAACGTCTCCTAATCGCTTGCGAATCGGGAGCTTGGTTCTGTTCATCTTTTCTATCTGTTGTTGTGTGATGAAAGAAGAAATCAAGGGTGAGCAGCAAGCCCACCAAAATAATATGTATAATGATTAATAGTATATGAGCCTACTCATAATACTCATGAAAGTCTTGGTCAAAAGAAATGAACCAAGTTTGATATCTTAATGCGATGAAGTCGCAAAATATTCAGTATATATACATATATACTTTTCAAAATATTGGAAGTCCTCTTCCATGCATAATATACACAAAGTCCCAGTGTATAACTGTATAAAAAATATCGTTGCAAGGTGATCTCATATATCTAACCTTGTCTCAACGTTTTTCTGAAAATCTTTGTCATTCATAAGACAATTATTAATTAGATATAAGTTTAAAAGATGAAGTTTTAAGATACTCCAATATACTTATATCTTTCCCAAATACTACTTGAACTACCACCGTTCAAGTTATAATTAGTTTCAAAAGTTCATCACATAGATGAGACTACAAGACAAGATTTGAATAGATTCAATCTTTGAATATCATTATAAATAATGAAGTTACGAGATACTTCATTAAGTCCCGACATATATATAGATACACCTATATATATATATATACATTTCCTGAAAACCTCTGTCATGTAAAGTATGAACAGAATTGCAATATCCAATAAATTTGGAAAGGAAAGAATTTTGGCATAAACCAGATATCTTGCTGATCAGGAAAAGATACCAATAAGTAACCTTTTCTACTAGTAGATGGATGAATCCCCCACCGGTCATCACCCTGGCCACATAAGGACCTTGTGCTGGACCGCCACCCGGCCTCTTACGCGTTGATGGACTGCCACCCAGCCACTTACACTTTCATAGACCGTACCCCGGCCTGTCGCTTATGCCGACTCAATTAGATGGGCTTACTTCCCGAACATTGGGCAAGTAATCAATTCATTTACCAAAACTGCAACCTCGTTGCGAATATAAAATACACCACAGAGCCGGATTCCCCAGGTTTTGAGCGAGTATTTAAATCCCCTTAAAAAGGAAGATCTTAAATATAAAAATGAGTTTTGGGATCCGCTCTGACTTTAAAAATCATTTTGAAGACTCGAAAACACTTTATAGAGTGTTTAGAGTAAAGCTGATTTAATGAAGTAATCAGTCCCCAGAATATTTAGAAAATGACTGAATATTATTATGTAAATAATATTCCCGTAAAGAATAATCTTTATAAAAATAATTGAAGTAGAAGTATTAAAACTTATACTTGAAACGAGTATTAAATAACCAAAGATATACTTATATGAAAGTATTATCTTTATTTGAATAATCGAAAATAAGTTTGATTATTGACACCTTATTCTTTAATAAAATAAAGAATATACCTCAGCAAATAATCGGAGTCATAGATCCTCAAATGAATATTCAAATAATATTCATTAAATAATATAAACTGAGTCATAATCCTTCGAATGAATATTCAAATAATATTCAAATAAATAAATAAAAGAGTCATAAGCCCTCGAATGAATATTCAAATAATATTCAAATAAATAAATAAAAGGAGTCATACGCCTTCGAATAATATTCAAAATAATATTCAATAATAAAATAAAGTTAAAGTTATCGAATAAACCTTATTCGATTAATAGTTTGGAAAACTATAACCATATATACATATAAATATATATATATATCCATATCCATATATATACAAAATCTACTCGGGATCCTCGACTCCCGGTTTTAGAAAATATTTTTACCTTTGGGTCCCTATACTAAGGGTATATGCAAGTTACCGCTATTCTCTAGCATAGGTATTATCAACTGAACCAACAGATATATATTTCAAGAATATGAAACAGGCATGCATATATACCATATCACATGCTACAATATATCGCAAGAATTTGCTAAATAACCAATATGCATTTATCACAAGATCATGCATATACAAATGTATACATCACAACAACAATATAACGGATAGAATACTTGCCTGAGCGACTTGGGGTGATAAAAGGCTCGGGACGAGTCTGGTAACCTATAAACAACAAGTAAGTTGGAATTAAACCAAAATCACTTGTAAATCTATACTTTAACTAACTTAGACTCTAACGCTTGTTTTGCGCTCACTGATTCGCTTAAGTCACTCGGGTACCCTCGGCTCCACCATTTTTAATAATTTAACTTTTACGAGTTTTAAAGCGATTCCTTCGCGAGTGTCTTACCAACTGCCTAACACACTTACCATAAATGTTTCATACATTAATTAACCTTTTTGGTCTTTAACCTATGTTTCAAAGTAAGGCGAGGGGAAAAGTTTCGTTCGCGAAACGCCGTTACTTGAAACGGTCGTTTCTCCTAAACCGTGCATCGGAATCGAACGAACTACATATCAAAACGAAGCTCGTAACATGAGCTACCTAAACATGGCAATGGTCACAATCTAGCAGGGGGTTCTCGACTCCTAATGTTATGCACAAAAACAGTCTAAAGAAAACCGGACGTTACGACGGCTATGTTTACGCGATTTCCCAAATTTAAACCAATTCAAACAACCACAATTTCAACTCCAATTCACAACCCAATCAAACCTCCATCTAAACTACATTACAACAGCCCCAAATCAACTCAATATTACCAATTTATTCATCTAAACCAAGTCAAAAAAAAATGTGACCAAGAACTTCAAATCTAACAAGCATCACTCCTAACTCCAAAATCAACAAAACCACTTACTAAACAAAGCTCTATCATGAGTACACACTCATTACACTAACCCATCATCTAACATTATGAAATCCAAACCAACAAAACTTAATACTAAGGGTTTGAGAAGTTATACCTTCCTTGGAGAGTGGAGAATCAAGAGAATGGTTTGGAATCACCTTTAAAGCCCTTATCCAAGCTTAATCTAAACAAAACTTCAAGAACACAAATTTTAGTTCTTGAAAACACTATTCACCATCTTCTTTCATGATTTATAGAAAAAGATTGGCTTGGAATTAGAAGCTTAAACTTATAGGAAGTATGTAACTATCCATGGGGAAGCTTAGATAATTACCTTGCTAAATAGTAAGTGGAGGAGCTTGGACTTTCATTTTTTAAGAAAAGCACCCGGGAGCATGAAGAAGAAGAAGAGAGATTTTTGTGTTTTGGCTTGATTTGCTTTTGGTTGGTTGATTTTTGTTGTTTGTTTTAGTGAATTACCTAGTTGCCCTTGGTTTTGTGTGGTTAAAAAGTCACCACATCTCCTTCCTTCCCATGTCATGCTTGGGTCATCCTCATGATGTCATCCTCCCCTCCTTGTCCTCTTCTCATTGGTTGGGTGACATCATCCTCTATAATCCCTTTGATTAACTTCCTAATTGTTTGCCTAATGATCGCTGATCTGTTATACGGTTCGCTTAACTTTCGTTCTCGTTAATCGTTTGAGGGATCATACCCGGGATCTTATTACTTAGGTTCCCTTAACCTTTCTCAATACATTATATTCCTTTTTATGATCCTCTCTTATAATCCTTTAATTTAAATCCTTTTTATGCTGTTACCTTTTTCTCAATTCTTTCCGTATCTAGTGGATTTCCGGGAAAAATCAAAGTGTGGGGATTTGGATTCTGACGATCTTTACATACACTTATATCCCATATAAAGTACTAATAAAATCTCAGAATATCCATATCAGAACCCCTACATAGTGTGGCATGAAAAGTTTTCTCATTCAGCAAAAACACTATTCATAAGGGTTTCAAAAATTTCCAAAAATTGGGGTTATTACACTACTGGTCTGAGCATCTTGCGCTCTACAACTTCATCCTAAGATAAGGGAGATCGACATTATCTTCCCTCAAGGATCTCATAAGGCGACATCCCGATAATGACATATGATCTATTATCGTAAGATAACTTAATTCGCGTTAAGTGATCATTCCAAATTCTTTCAAGTTTATCGCACCGGCTTTCATCATAGCTTCTAGCATTATAGCTTTTGCTTCTCAATACCCATTCTTTTCCAGTTCGTAATCGCTACTACCTTCCGTTCCTAATATTATACTGGTTATACTTTTGCTCGTTAGAGTTCTATAACCTTTTAATAACCACGTCAACCTTAGTATCACGAATGTGCTTCCATTCTGAATACCACCACAAGTTTACTACTCCTTTTTCAGCTGCTTCTATCTTCGAAAGCTTAGTCCTTCATATAGAAGTAAAAGAATTTATTGAGAGATCACTATGATCATGAACACTTGTTATATCGCATAGTTAGTACAGAAGGTGGCCAGCCTTTAGTACTTGACAAGCAATTAAACAACATGTGGTATCCTACTAGGCTTCTATCACACAGATAGATAGTCATTCAGCAATACCTCCCCTTCTGGAAGGGTTGTTCTTCTCAACTTACATGAAATGAAAATGAGAGAAAAAACGAATTGAAGAGAATTGTATATATAAAAAAATATACTGCCACCAAATATCTGGCTTGGAACCTACCTCTGAACTATAGAGGTTTGCCATAGGAGAATAAAATATATATGTATTTATATCAACATCAAGTATTATAGCATCGTATTTCACATGCCTAAATATTTTTGCTATTCTGTCCATCATTCTATGGACCCTTGCTCTTCCTCGAGCTTATACACAATCACCTTTGAAACTCCCTCGATATCGAAAATCGAATCCGGGATCTCATTCTAGACATCATCGTTACTAGAATTCTATGCTTGCACCGCAACCTTCCTCATATAGTAATACGACTCTCTATTGATAAGAGGGAATAAATATTCAATAGGTAGATACTCTACTTAATTAGTCTATCAATGATAACTTATACACTACCACGACCCGATTAGTGGTACTTAATCTCAACATCCATTCCAATACAACTCTCATGGTTGTAATCAGCTCATTACTCGCAGAATCATTGATGCCTTACTATGGTCCACCACTGACCTACTGTCATCATTCACTTTCCATGAAATCTTAATATCTAACCATACGGAGTCCATATATGTCGTATAAAATTCTTCTAAGGAAGTAACCTAATCACCATTCATGATTCATGAAGAACACTCCTGATCTTGACATACATACATGACATGAAGCAGATAAAATTGCAGAAGAATTTTAGTCAAAGCAACGATAGCAGGTTAATACCATTCTTAATCGTATGCCTTAAATAGAAGACTTAACTCAAGGGTTCGTCTAGTCCTTTTTGAAACATGGTCCAGGCTTATCTCAAGATAGTATCTTCTGAGATAGATAGCCCGCTCATGGCGATTACACGAATTAAACCTTTACCAACTACTATTACGGTTGGGTATTGCACAGTCATCAGAAAGAATGTCAATCTTCCAAATCATAATACAACCTGTATAGCGTTAACCATCATCACTGTATTCCTTTGGCACAAGCGCCTATAATTATCCTCTTACCTTTAAAGTGTCGGCCACCTCTTTGGCCTTTCCTGATAGTAAATTTTCCTTACAATCAATGTCATCTTAACTGCTTTCACTAATTTTCTACCCCATTTCAATCACAGCTTATGTGAAGATGTTTTCCTTAAAATCTGATGAGTAAAAAAAAATCACCATTTTTCCATAAGTTATTGCCTCAGTCTTTAGAGGTTAATCACTGTCACGAATGACTCTCAATCATACTTAGAACATCTTTTATCTTAGGTCCTAATTTCCCTGAACAGTTTCGACCTTTACTGGTTCGATCCGTACTTTCTCGTGGTTTAACACGTGCCCCACTTGGCATCATTATAATTACGTCACATTTCCTTTATCAACATTTTTATTCTTGAGAATTTTGAATATTACCTTTCTCCTTGTAAAACCCCTAAGGTTTTCCTTGAATCGTTCCTCCTGTATTCCCTAGATACAGGGCATATCAAGATACCATTTATTAATACCAGAATCATTGTCTATATACTTCTGAAAAAAAAATTCCACTGATTCTTAAAGTTTGTTATTACCTTAATCCTTTCCAATTCATACTGTCAAAACTCATACTATCCCTATTAAGGGTGAAATGCCAACCTTCATGCATTCCCCTATGGTTCATTTTAAGTTACCGATGTTCTATCCTTAATTCCACCTTTAAAAAGGTACATGCATCCTTCCATGGATAAATCAAGTCATATATCCCTGATAAGGGGGTCTTATTCAATCATTCCCACCTCGATAGTATATTTCTAATTTCACAATAACATTTGTATTCAAAATGAGGTCAATCAATATGACCTCCAAAAGATAACAACGATTATCCGCTTTTCTTGCCTAAATTGGGTAACGATAACAAGGATATTCTGGAAGATATTGGTCGTGTTCAACGTGACATCTTTTTAATAAATCCTCATTTTCTTTTGTTTTTTTTCTCAACAGTCATCTCAACGTTGGGATGTCTTTCATACCTGGCGTCTCCCTTTCTGGGTATCAAGCCACTAGTCTTACACTTCACATTCTTGAAGGTCACTTCCTTCCTCCAATTCTCCTAATTTTTTTACTTTCTTGTCTCCTCAGTCTATCCGCATCTCATTATTTATCCTTCGAACTATCTCAAGGTTTCCTCGAATCCTCCCAACTTACAGGGGATAAAATATATGTATCTCTTATGCCTTCAACCATCAATTTTAACTCATGGTGAATCACCCTCATGCTGACAATTACATACTTTTCTATTTCTATTACTATGATTTTTAGGGTTTCCTCATACCCAACTCCCTTATCATTCCTCAAACTCTATTGCCTTAATATTCCTTTCCACTTCAGTTTCTTTATATTTTCCTTTCTCTTATAATTATTTCATGAACCAACACAACATAAGCATTGATTTCAAATATCCCGTCATTCTGGATTCGTGTCCTCAGAACGAATCTTGATAACTTTTATAACTTAGATTCATAATTCATCATACTCGTCCGCCTTTGTTCTGGCTCTAAAGCTTTTACACTATCTCCATAACCTTGGGAAGTACTTTCCTGAAAACAATTGACTGAACTTTAATCAGTTTATTGTAACCTCTGGCTCCGTGCCTTCCTTGGACTTTCACCAGCGGGTGGTCTCTCTCTTAGGAGGGTAAGTGATAAAAACACTCTTTTGTGATTCGTCAATCATTTAGAATCTCAAATGATTCCTGTATTTCCTTTAGCGAGGTTCTTGCCTCGACTGGGTCAGCTTGTTCCTTGGAACTCTGAGAGCTTAGCAACTTAAAGGTCTTGAAAGAATTTCTCACCGCATTGTTTCCTCAGGGTGGTGGTTGGGGATAATAGTCTAAGTTCTGTCTAGAAAGGTCCATAAATTATCATATAGGAGTACCGTCTCGGTTCTCCTTTCCTTACTCGACTTCTATTTCCTTAGTCTGAACGTTTCCTCCTCCTCCCCGTAATCGGGGTCATCCTTCATGTTTTAAATCCTCATTTTCCACTTCATTATGTTATGGGTTCTTTCATTCTTGATGGCGACCTCCCTGACTATCACGTTCAGGGTTTGTTCTAAATCTTATTCCTCAAACTAGCTTTTATCTAAGATCTCATCTTTAAGCTCTTGAACATTTGGAACCCAAATTCTGTAGGAATACCTCATTATTCCCTTATCATCTTTCTCGATATTAATCTTTTATCTAATTGTTGGCTCTCTGCCTTCGTTCATCACTTTTTCTGGCATAATAATAATTTTCCAATAATTCAGACCGCATAGCGATCTCAAATAGCTTTTCGGTACCGGCTCCGGTTACCTTCACTTCTATTTCCATTTTCTTAAAACCTCTTATAAACTCTCTCAAAGACATTATCATCTTGAGTCTCTCCTTTTTACTAAGGGCATCAGCCACCATATTGGATTTCCCCGAATGATAAAGAATCTCCCAATCATAATTCTTGATTAGCTCTAACCGCCTCCTCTGGCGTATGTTGAGCTCTTTCTACTTGAAAATGTACTAGAGCTCCTATGGTTTGTGTAAATCCCGCACTTCTCTCCATACAAGTAGTGCCTCCAATCTTTAGGGTAAAACTATTGCCACGAGCCTAAGCTCATGGGCGGGGATATCGAATTTTATATTCCCTTAATTGTCTTGACGCGTACGCGATTACCTTACCGTGCTGCATAAGCACGCACCCTAAGCCCTTGTGCGAAGCGTCACTATACTTCACAAAATCTCTTTTTCCATCCGGCAACGCCAGCATAGGGGCCGTCACCAACCTTTGCTTCAGTTCTTGAAAGTTGTTCTCATATTTCTCTGTCCATTCAAACTTCTTAGTCTTACGAGTAAGCCGCGTTAAAGGGGCTACTATCTTTACAAACTTGAACGAATCTCCGGTAGTGACCAGCCAATCCTACCTCTGGTAATTCCCCGAACCATGGTCATCAATTCCTCAGTGGTCCTTTATTCATTCTTGTCAGGACCCTCCACGGGATTCTTCTCAGCAACAATCCCTTCTAGGACAACATCCTCAACCGCTACATCCTCAATATCAACATCATCCGGTCCTGCGTTAGGACGCTCTATCGGATCCATAATCTGATCTCCAATAAGTAATAAAACATCATTGCGTTGTTGCTCCTCAACCTCAGGGTTCGGTGTCCCGCTACCATATACGATAACGAACTACGCTTCTATCGCTACATTTATAAGGGTTCCCATAAGGGTTTTAACTATCGGTACTACGTTAGGTAGCCCGACTATGAACTTGGCAAGAGTTCTTCTTATCTTAGTGAACTTATTATCTTAACGTCACATCATCTCTGAGGTTTATAACGCTTAGCTCTGATACCACTTCTGTAACACCCCCAAATCTGGGGTCGGGGATCCGGGTTGTCACGAGTTCCATTTCCCTTAATAACACCCAATCCTAATAAATAATCAACTACTCTGTACTGTGACCCCACAATAAACACACACACCACAAGTTATAGTCTCAGAGATGAATATCCAAAAATAATCACAAGTCATTTTATTCCACAATTATCTGCCAATACACCTTAAAAGGTTTTCTGAATAAATTTACATTTTCTTTGCCATTATTACAATTCATAAATATACATAAATCTGGTACATCAAAAGTTGAAAGCCTAGCCTATTGGTAGCTCCTACCTCAGCTATAGCGACATCAACGCCTATAGGAAACTGCGGAATGTTTCCTATCCGCTCGCGAATTGGGAGCTTGGTCTTGTTCATCTTGTCTATCTGATGTTGTGTGATGAAAGAAGAAAGCAAGGGTGAGCAACAAGCCCACCAAAATAATATGTATAATGATTTACAATATATGAGCCTTCTCATAGTACTCATGAAAGTCTTGGTCAAAAGAAATGAACCAAGTTGATATCTTAACGCGATCAAGTCGAAAAATATTCAGTATATATACATATATACTTTTCACAATCTTTAAAATCCTCTGACATGTATAATATACACAGAGTTCCAGTTTATAACTGTATAAAAATATCGTTGCAAGGTGATCTCATATATCCAACCTTGTCTCAACATTTTTCTGAAAATCTTTGTCATGCATAAGATAATCATTAACTACATATAAGTTTAAAAGATAAAGTTACAAGATACTCCAATATACTTATATCTTTTCCGCATACTACTTGAACTACCACCGCTCAAGTTATAATTAGTTTCAAAAGTTCATCACACTGATGAGACTACAAGATAAGACTTGAATAGATTCAATCTTTGAAATATCATTATAAATAATGAAGTTACGAGATACTTCATTAAGTCCTAATATATATATACACACCTATATATATATACATTTCATACACTCCTTGAAAACCTCTGTTATGAAAATTATAAACAGAGTTGCAATATCCAATGAATTTGGAAAGGAGAAAACCCAGGCATAAACCTGATATCTTGCTGATCAGGCAAAGATACCAATAAGTAACCTTTTCTACTAGTAGATGGATGAATCCCCCACCGGTCATCACCCTGGCCACATAAGGACCTTGTGCTGGACCGCCACCCGGCCTCTTACGCGTTGATGGACTGCCACCCAGCCACTTACACTTTGATAGACCGTACCCCGGCCTGTCGCTTATGCCGACTCAATTAGATGGGCTTACTTCCCGAACGTTGGGTAAGTAATCAATTCATTTGTTTTCTCAAAACAGCAACCACGTTGCGAATGTAAAATGCACCACAGAGCTGGATCCCCCAGGTTTTGAGCGAGTATTTAAATCCCCTTTGAAAGGAAGATCTTAAATATAAAAATGAGTTTTGGGGTCCACTCTAACTTTAAAAATAATTTTGAAGACTCGAAAACATTTTTAAGAATGTTTGGAGTACTGCTGATTTATTAAAATAAATCAGTCCCGATATATTAGAAAATATCTGAATATTATTATTTAAATAATATTCTCATAAAGATAATCCTTATAAAAATAATCGAAGTAGAAGTTTTAAAACTTATACTTGAAATGGATATTAAATAACCAAAGATATACTTATATGAAAGTACTATCTTTATTTGAATAATCGAAAATAAGTTTGATTATCGACACCTTATTCTTTAATAAAATAAAGAATATATCTCAGCAAATAATCGGAGTCATAGATCCTCAAATGAATATTCAAATAATATTCAATAAATAAAATAAGCTGAGTCATAAGCCCTCGAATGAATATTCGAAATAATATTCAATAATAAAATAAAGTTATCGAATAAACCTTATTCGATTAATAGTTTTGAAAACTATACCCATATATATATATAAATATATATATATATATAATCTACTCGGGATCCTCGACTCCCGGTTTTAGAAAATGTTTTCACCTTTGGATCCCTATACTAAGGGTATATGCAAATTACTGCTATTCTCTAGCATAGGTATTATCAACTGAACCAACAGATATATATGGCAAGAATACGAAACAGACATGCATATATATACCATATCAGCATGCTTCAATATATCGTAATATTTGCTAATTAACCAACATGCATCTATCGCAAGATAATGCATATACATATATACATCACAACAACAGTATAACGGATAGAAAACTTGCCTGAGTGCTCCCGGATAGACTTAATCTTAGAGTGGGTCCGATAACCTATGAACAATAACATAAGTCAGAATTAAACCCCGGTTGCTTAAGAAACTAGACTTTAACCATTTAGAGTCCTAACGTTTGCTTTCGCGCTTAACGATTTACTTAAGTCGCTCGAGTACCTTCGGCTCCACCATTTTTAATAAATTAACCATTAAGGGTTTTAAGGCGATTCTTCCGCGAGTACCTTACCAACTGCCTAATCCACTTTACATAATTGTTTCTTACCCCAATTAGTCATTTAAGGTCCTTAACCAAGGTTTCGAAGTAAGGCGAGGGGTAATGGTTCGGTCGCAAAACGCCGTTACTTAAAACGGTCGTTTCTCCTAAACCGTACATCGGATTCAAGCGTACCATATATCAAAACGAAGCTCGTAACATGAACTATCTAAAAATGGCAATGGTCAAAACCTAACAGTGATTTCACGGGTCCTGAAGTTAGGAACAAAAACAGTCTAAGGAAAATTGGGCATTACGACGGCTATAACTTAGCGATTCCCAAAATTTTTACCTTTCCAAATCATATCAATCCAACTATCAATCAACAACAACTCAAGATACACATCAATGCTACTGATTTCAGTCATAATAAGCTCAAGGATCTCAATCCAATCATATATTATAACATCTCCAAATTCAACTAAACTACTTAACAATTAAGCTCGAATCATGCTTATCATTCAAATTACTACTCATCCATCCAAACCATCTCCAAACTTCAACATTCAAACTTATTACTAAAGGGTGTGAAGATTTATACCTTTATTGGAGGGTGGAAAGTTACTGGGAAGCCTTATGGAGCCTCCTACAAGCTTGATCTTTCCAAGAAATCAAGAACACAAAGTTAGGCTTTAAAGTTTCTAAAAGTTCGATTGAAAGAACTGTAAAAATGAGGGTCTTACCATGCTTATTTGGATGAGACTTGCGAACAAGAGTTGTAGGCCTTCTCAATACCTTTCCAACGAGCTATAGAACACAACATTTGAGTGAGTATTGAAGGAGATATGGAAGTTTGAAGTTTCTGGGTTTGTTTTAGCCGAGAGCTTTCTTCTTGAAATGGGAAAGTCAACTTTCAATTTGTATTTGTGTTATGATATTTGTTGGTTGGTTGCTTCCTTTTGTCTTGGAAATAAATTAAATTTTTACCATGGTGAAAAATGTGTGGCTCACAATCAACCAACCAATCCTTCCCACTTGTCATGCTTATGTCACCTTGTGATGTCATCCTCCCTCACTTGCCCTCTTCTTATTGGTTGGATGACCTCATCATCCCTAACCTCCTTGATTAACTCCTAATTGTTTGCCTAATGACCGCTGATCTGTTATACGGTTCGCTTAACTTTCGTTCTCGTTTCTCGTTTGAGGGATCATACCCGGGATCTTATTACTTGGGTTTCCTTAACCTTTCTCAATACATTATATTCCTTTTATGATCCTCTCTTATAATCCTTTAATTTAAATCCTTTTTATCCTGTTACCTTATACTCAATTCTTTCTGTATCTAGTGGATTTCCGCGAAAAAATCAAAGTTTTCGGAATTGGATTCTGACGATCTTTACATACACTTATATACCATATAGAGTACTAATAAAATCTCAGAATATCAATAACAGAACCCCTACATAGTGTGGCATGAAAAGTTTTCTTATTCAGCATAATCTGCAAAATCACTATTCATAAGGATTTCAAAAAATTTCAAAAATTGGGGTTATTACAAATGAGTTGAGAAGATATCTTAAAACCATGTTTGTTAGTTATAGAGATCAAACTTTAACATGTGAAAGATTAACTTCTGAAAATCTTGCTTTTAAGAAAAGAAATGATTTCTTAGAAAAAGAGTTAGTTATGTTCCATCAAACTCAGAAGGATAGAGATGATGCTTTTTATGTTAGGGATGAAGTGCTAAAAATGAATGAATCTCTAAAAACTGAGTTACAAAAGGAAAGAGAAATTATCAGGACTTGGACTAACTCTGGCAGAACAACTCAAAATTTGCTAAGTAGTGAAAATTGGAAAGAGGGCTTAGGTTATGGAGAGGATAAGAATGATAAAGGAACTGTAGAAATTAAGTCTGTTGTTAAGCAAAAGGCAAAGTTAAAACATGTTAAGTTTGTAACTGTAAAGTCTGATAATGAGAAATCAGAAGTTAAAGTGAAATTAACTTCTGACAAACTAAAACAGGAAAAGACAGCTGAAGTAAATGTAGGCTTAATGACTAAGAAGCAGCTTAAGCATAAGCTGAAAAATGTTAAGAATGCAAACAAGGTTAAATCACCTAGGAAAAATAGGAATGGAAAGGAAGGTGTGAATAAAGGCAATGATTATAAACCTGTTCCTGATGCTCCTAGGAAAACATGTCATAACTGTGGAAGTTCTAACCATCTGGCTTCTTTTTGCAGGAAGAATAAGAACATAAACTCCTTACCTTCAAAATCAGGAGTTAAGAGTCAGTATGTTAAATATAAACCACAAAATCCTTATTTTCATTGTGGTAGTTTATGGCATTCCATTTATACTTGTAAGGAATATCATAGTTTGTACTATGATTATTATCAATTAAAACCTTCTTTGAAGAAAGTTTCCATTGTTCCTTCTAGTGTAAATTCTGATTCAAAGTCTGATAGTGTAAGTTCTGATAAGAAAAATGTTAACATAAACTCTGATGCTAAATCCGCTGCAAATGTTAACAGACTTGATAAGGCCAAAGGATCCAAGCAAGTCTGGGTCCTTAAAACTAATCATTAGTGGTCTTTGTGATTGCAGGGCAACAGGAAAAATATTCTAGTTCTGGACAGTGGATGTTCAGGATATATGACTGGAAATAAAGCCCTGCTATCAGACTTTGTGGAAAAAGCTGGCCCAAGTGTTTCTTATGGAGATGGCAATATTGGAAAAACATTGGGATATGGCAATATCAATCTAGGGAATATCATCATTAAATATGTAGCTCTGGTCTCAGGACTTAAACATAATCTGCTGAGTATAAGTCAAATCTGTGACAGAGGTTATCATGTTGATTTCTTTGAAGAACACTGTGAAGTTGTGAGTAAATCCAAAGGCAAAGTTGTTCTGAAAGGATACAGGCGTGGTAACATTTATGAAGCTAAGCTTTCAACAAGTACTGATGGTTCTGCAATCTGTTTGATGAGTAGAGCATCAATTGAAGAAAGCTGGAATTGGCACAAGAAACTCTCTCATTTAAATTTCAACAATATAAATGAACTAGTCAAGAAAGATCTTGTGAGAGGACTGCCAAAGTCAGTATTTGCTCCTGATGGCCTTTGTGATTCTTGTCATAAGGCCAAACAAAGAAAATCTTCATTAAAGAGCAAGACTGAATCATCAATTCAGAGCCTTATCATCTATTACATGTTGATCTATTTGGTCCAGTGAATGTCATGTCTATTGCAAAGAAGAAATATGCATTGGTCATAGTGGATGAGTTCACCAGATACACATGGGTGTATTTCTTGCACACAAAAAGTGAAACAGCATCTATCTTGATTGATCATGTCAAACATCTGGATAAATTGGTCAAAGATTCTGTGAAAACCATAAGGAGTGATAATGGCACTGAGTTCAAGAATTTGATAATGGAAGAGTTCTGCAAAAACCATGGAATTAAGCAGGAATTTTCTGCTCCTGGAACTCCACAGCAAAATGGAGTTGTTGAAAGGAAGAATAGAACTCTCATTGAAGCTGGACGTACAATGCTTGAAGAAGCAAAGCTTCCAACCTATTTCTGGGCTGAAGCTGCGTAGACTGCTTGTTTTACTCAAAATGCAACACTCATTAACAAGCAAGGAAAAACACCATATGAGATGGTGAAGAAAAAGAAGCCAAATCTGAAGTACTTTCATGTATTTGGATGCAAGTGTTTTGTTCTCAAGACTCATCCTGAACAGCTATCCAAGTTTGATCTAAAAGCTGATGAAGGAATATTTGTTGGATATCCACTTTCCACAAAAGCCGTCAGAGTCTATAATTTGAGAACAAAAGTGGTCATGGAATCTATCAATGTCTCTTTTGATGACAAGAAGATTACTGGTCTTGAAGATTTTATTGGCCATGATCAGCTGAGATTTGAAAATGAAGACTCAAATTCTGATACTGAAAATTCTGACAGTCTAAGTCCCGATACTGTAAACTCTGATGGATTAAACTCTGATGTTATTGAAACTGTGGTGACTACGCCAAAGGAAGATGCACCTATACAGGGGGGGTATACTCAAGATCTTACCACATCTCAAGAAACATCAGAACATACATCTGGCAGTTCAAGTTCTGATTCTTCAAGTTCTGATAAGCCAAGTTCTGATAGTGCTGAAAATCCAAATTCTGAAGAATCCAACTCAGAGAGCATAGTTTCAGGAGGAGCATCAGAAAATGAAAATGAAGACAGCATGGATCATGGGGGAGCATCCAGTTCTAAAGAATACCTTCCATCTGCAAGAAAGTGGACTAAATCACATACACCTGATTTGATAATTGGAAATCCTGATGCAGGTGTCAGAACTAGAACAGGTACTTCAAATGAATGTCTTTACAATTCTTTTCTCTCTCAGACTGAGCCAAAGAAAGTGGAAGAAGCTCTTCAAGATGCTGATTGGGTGCAAGCAATGCAGGAAGAGTTAAATGAATTTGAAAGAAACAAAGTCTGGACCCTAGTGCCAAGACCAAAGAATAGATCTGTTGTTGGTACAAAGTGGGTATTCAGAAACAAAACTGACAGTGATGGCATAATTACAAGGAATAAGGCAAGGATGGTTGCAAAAGGATATTCTCAACAGGAGGGAATTGATTATGATGAAACATTTGCACCAGTTGCTAGATTAGAAGCCATAAGGATATTTTTGGCTTATGCTGCTCACAAGAAGTTTACTGTCTTTCAAATGTATGTGAAAAGTGCTTTTCTCAATGGAGAATTGGAAGAGGAAGTATATGTTGAACAACCTCCAGGTTTTGTAGATTCCAAACATCCAGATTACGTCTACAGGCTTGATAAAGCACTTTATGGACTTAAGCAAGCTCCCAGAGCATGGTATGAGACTTTAGCTCAGTTTCTTCTAGAAAGTGGATTCAACAGAGGGACTATAGATAAAACACTGTTCTACCTCAACCATGGAAAGGACTTACTTCTGGTCCAGATTTATGTTGATGATATCATTTTTGGGTCTATAAATGACAGACTTTGCAAGAAGTTTGCCAAACTGATGCAGTCAAGGTATCAGATGAGTATGATGGGGGAACTTAGCTATTTTTTGGGCCTTCAAGTCAAGCATAATGAAGAAGGCACTTTTATTTGTCAAACTAAGTACACCAGAAACTTGCTGAAGAAATTTGGAATGCAAGATTGTTCAAGTGCATCCACTCCCATGGCCACTGCAACAAAACTGGATAAGGATACTGGTAAATCAGTAGATATTACTGATTACAGAGGTATGATTAGCTCTCTACTCTATCTAATTGCTAGTAGACCTGATATCATGTATGCTACCTGTCTTTGTGCAAGATTTCAAGTAGATCCAAGAGAACCTCACTTAACAGCTGTGAAAAGAATTTTCAAGTATCTTAAAGGAACAGCTGATCTGGGATTGTGGTATCCTAGAGAATCAGATTTTAAACTAATAGGTTACTCAGATGCAGATTTTGCAGGTTACAAAATTGACAGGAAAAGCACAAGTAGAAGCTACCAATTTCTTAGAGGCGGATTAGTTTCTTGGTTCAGCAAGAAACAAAAGTCAATTTCCACATCAACTGCAGAAGCAGAGTATATTGCTGCAGGAAGCTGTTGTGCACAGATTCTTTGGATAAGAATCAGTTACTGGATTATGGGTTAACATATTTCAAAATCCCTATTTACTGTGATAATCAAAGTGCTATTGCTATGACAGGTAATCCAGTTCAACACTCTATGACAAAGCACATCAGCATCAGGTACCACTTCATCAGGGAACATGTAGATGAAGGTACAGTGGAGTTGCACTTTGTTCCAACAGATCAACAACTAGCAGATATCTTTACAAAACCATTGTATGAAGCTACCTTTACAATATTGGTAAATGAACTTGGAATGGTTTCGGGTTCTTTTTCTAAATCTGCTTAGTTTTGTTCAGTTGCATCAGACTATATGACCAGTATTAACAGAATTTAATCTCTTTGTGTATTCTGTGCTTACTTGAAAAATGTGTTTGAGTACTGACTGTTGTCTGATATATGTTTCTAAACTCTGATAAGTGATATGTCTGTTTAAGTAACTATTCAATCCTATGAGGATAACTGTGCTAGATGCTGACCTAGTAGTCTTCAATAAACAAGGGATCCCATGTAAGAAGTAATTATTTCTGTGGAAATCTGTTGACACAAGCAAATTCTGATAATTGAGCTTAGTTGAGTTTACTTTGTCTATCTTATTACTAAGTCACAAACTAGAATAATGCTACTCATTTGTTAAGTTCTGATGCTAGTAAATCTGCTGAATGCACTAAGTGCTGATAAACCTCACCTATCAAAAGAAAAAGCAAAAGAACCAAGGATTAAAAATTAGGTACTCCTTTGAGATCTAGAGTAAAAATGTGGAAGGGAAGACCCAAGTACATTGCTGGTATTAAGTAATATCCATCAGAAGAGCAAATAAAATTTTTCTTAAACTTTTCACACTCTATGATAACTGGAGAAATACTCTGATAATAGCATAAATTCTGATAAGCAGTCGTGACTCACTTACACTGAGAAGCCACTGTATAATGGAATTTAAAAAGATGCATAAAATTAGCACAAAATAGATGAGGTGGACTCAAGCATGATCTCATTCAACAGTAGGTTTCAGAATAATGACAGCTCTTTAGCAAAGTTTTAGTTATGCCTTATTTCTAATATACACTGAAGTGAATCAGACTTTACTCTTTGTCTGATATTTAGCTTAATGCACACACTAACCACTCCATATGAATGATGAAAATCACTGTGGTGATCTATGTTGTTTTAGATGAACAGTCATTGTGTCACATTGCACAAATTCTGAGGACAAGTTCTGATTGCATGTTCTGATAATTAAGTTCTGAAGAATATAAATCAGAATTTGTGTAAGGACTTACCAAGATAGGCATTCCTTTTTCGAGTTAAGAAATTATGTTCTGATGACTGTTAAGTTCTGATATAAGTCTAAGTTCTGATATTACAGTCTGATTCTTTACTTGACTTATTTGTGGATAAATTTGGAAACAGTCTCGGTTCAAACTAGAATATGTTGAAGTGGAAGATTAATAGTCACTATGGTTAGGGTTAGTGGTACTCGTACTTGAACAGTCAACTTTTACTTGCTTCTTGTGCGCATTAAACCATGTTTTCTCTTTCCAATGAATGTTTTTCTTTTTCCAAGTCTGGGGAGATGAGGTAGAATTAATTCTACCTGTCAGCATTAAATTTCTTTGTGTCTCCTGGCATTCTCTTGCCTATATAAGCAACCACTTCACATCAGCCTTCCCATCAAATCTTTTCTCACAAACTTACCTTCATACTTTTTCTATCAAAAACACCATGGTCAGATACAACATGTTTTTGAACTACGAAACCTTCAATATGGAGCTAAGCTGTGCCGATTGGCAGCAGGAATGGCACGTTACTGCCATTCTTGATGAGATCTGGGACTCTGTTCCCCAGGAGGTACTCACCCACCTCCTGTTCTTCTATATGGATTACCATCGCCATCTGGAGCGATTGGAGGAGGAAAGGCTGGAAGCTCTCCGCCAGCAAGAGCGAATCATTCGACTCGCCATTCTGTTTGTCGAGAGTGGGAAGAAGAAATGATTTATTTTCTTCTTCCTGTTTTTCTTCATCATCAGCCTTGCCCTGCTTCTTGAGCTAGGACTAAGGCTGTTGATGTTAGGTTTAGCAGCTTAGGGAAATCTTGTATAAGTTCTGATGTAATTTCAATTTCATGAATGTATTCTCTTGATATATTAATGAAATTTGTTTTTGTTTCAAGATTTTGTCTCTGAGATATTTTAATGCATTGTTAAATCCTGTTACATATTCATATTCTGATGACCATATAAATACTGTGTTAATTTAAGTTCTGATTTTCCTTTATCAGTACTTACTCATCTGATTTCTCTTGGTCATTCTCACTTGATTTATTTTCAGAATATTAATGTTGCAGTGAAAAATAATTTGAATAAGTGGGAACAGTTTCAATTTTGCATTAAAACTGATTCACCTTGATTAATGGAATATCTGGGTAAGTGGAACGGTTTTTCCTTGAAAAACTGCAAGTGGGTGGTAATTATTGCTTATTTACCGTGCCCATTACTTCTTGCTTTATCTATGTATGACAGTTGTCAAGGTATGCTCCACTACTTTTAAATGCATGTCTGCCAGGTGTCCCAACGGTTACTTTTTGTGTATAAGTAACAGAGAGAAAAGATTGTCAAATATTTTATTTACTTTTCTCTTTTATCTCTCTCTCTTTACTTTTCTCCTTTCTCATCTACTGACGGTTTTTCATATAGACATTTTCTCAAACACAATACAGGCAACCGCATTTCTCTCAAATTTTAATGGCACCCAAGGACATAATCTTCCATGGAGCAAAGTTTGTTCCTAATAACTTCTCTGCTATACTCAACACGTCAGAGGCACCCTCTGAACTTTATTTCATTCAGGATTTTCTCACTAGTTCTGATATTGGGTACGCTCTAACTGAGCCTGAATCAGTCTATGGAGTTCAAGTACTGGAGTTCTGGAGGAGTGGAGTATATGATGATGGTGGTGCTCAAGGGTCCCCGAGTATTATCTTTTCATCAGAGGAAAATGAGTATGTTGTGACTTTGTCTACGGTTCGACAAGCATTGCAGCTACCTGAGAACTGTGTGTATTCTACTGTTGACGAACTAGTTCTTCAGAACATGATGGCCAGTCTAGGATATGAGGGAACATTGGCAAAGCTTGGCAAGTTGAAGAGATCTTACATAAGGAGGGAATGGAGTTTCTTCTTTGACTGCATTACCAAGGCTTTTGCCAACAAATGCTCAAATTTCGATGCAATTCCCATATTCAGCCAACAAATCGGGTATACTCTTATAAATCAAACTGATTTTGATTATGCAAGTGTTGTCTTAGGTTTTATTGGGGATAGGATGACAGAAGATCGAAATACTGTATATTTTGCCAGATTTTGTCAGCTTATTCATAGGTTCTGTTGTAATCAGCCCCAAAGTTTTGGTGATTTAATTCCATCCTTCAGAATAGCTAAAAGAGCTTTCACTGATTTATTATCTACTGATAATAAGAAGGCTGTGTTAAGACCCCTCTTAATACCTTTATCTGTCAAACATGCCTTAATCACCTATGACCCTGTTAAGTACACTGCACTTTATCCTGATGTTCAACCATCAAAACCGCATCCCTCAGCACCTACTGTGAAGCCTTCATCTTCCAAACCTAAGAGGACAACGACTGTTCCTCAAACACCTCAAAAGAGAAGGAGGATTGCCTTGAGAGATGAATCTGATACTGAGGAACAGGTTCCTTCTTCAGAACCTGTTGTTAAAGAAGCTGAGCAAGTGACTTCTCAGAAGGATTCTGGAATTGGGGGATCTAGGCTTCTCAAGAGGCTTAGAAGAATGACAGTTCCTGAAACTCCCAAAGAATCCAAATCTTCAAAGAGATACAAGAAGCAGAGGGCAAAAAGACCTATTTCAGATGATGAAGTAGCAACAACTCAGGAAGGGGATCAGGAATCTCTGATCTCACAAGAAAAGGAATTTGCTAAAGTCACTTCTTCTTCATCCACTCCATCTCAGGAAGCTGTTTCTGAAAAGGTCAACACACCATCTGTATCTCCTGTTGATCCAGGCACAAGTGCTGATATTGATGTTCAAAACTTGGTTGTGCCTGAAGTAACTCTCTTAGAAGCTCTAACAGCAAATAATCCATCAACAACACCTGTTACTGATGTCGTTCCAACTCCAAAGCTATCTACTACACCTTCTCTGCATCTAGATGCTGATGATCAGAATTTAGGTAAGCATTAGGATATGGCTGTTGATCAGAACTTAGAACCAGATCAGCAATTAGAGGATGCTGAAGCCTCCATTGCTACTCACACTGTTGTTTTATCAGAAGATACTGATTCTTTAAGTTCTGATGCTGCAAATGCTGGAGATACTGGTGATGCTGCTCCAACTGCAGATGCTGATGAAGCAGGTCCTTCAGGACATGCTCCTCAACAAACTATTCTTAAGTCTGAACTTGTTAAGAAGTTTGTTACCAGAGAAGCACCAGTGCCTTGGAGTGAAACTCCTGCGGGACAGGAGTGGACTAGGGAATGGAACTCAGTTTCCTGTGTTCCAACTGCAAAGCATCTTGCTGAGCACTTGACAAAAGCTGATGAAATGTTAAATTCTGATGATTTCAAAACACAGCTTAGAGTCACTGCATTGAGTACTAAACATCTACAAGGTCTTCATTCAACTACTCATGCAGAGCTATACAAGATTCAGGAAGAATTTATCAAACAGGAACAAGTTCAAAAGATTGATAAGAAAAAGTTCTTCCAACCTACCTTTGACAGGATTGCTTATATTGAGATGACTCAAGATACTCAACAAGCTCAGATTGATGATATTCTGAAAAATCAAGCTTCTCAGCAATCACAACTTAATGAAATCCAAGCCTCAGTGGAATTGCTTGTATCTCTTCTACTACCTGCTGATGCCAAAAAGGGGGAGAAAGTAATTAAGTCCAAATGCAAGACTGACAAGACACTGAAAGGGAAGGATGATGAAAAGGATGATCAAGGAAACTCTGGAATGGGTAGAGGTCATAGTCAAGGTAGAGGTTTCACATCAAGAAAAGCTGAAATCACAAGTCACGGGACAAGTTCTGATGCTAAAAAAGGAATTAGTTCTGCTACTGGTAAAAGGATAAGTTCTGATGAACTTTTAGATCTTGATGAAGAAATGTCAAGACTGTTATTTCTTCAGGAAAATCCAGGAATGGACTTGGAGAGTTTAATGGAAGAAGAAGCCAGACTTAAATCAGAGAAAGTCACATCTAAATCTGAAGCTTCTGGTAAAAAGCCACTTCCAAAACTTAAAGGCATTGTGATAAAAGAAAGGACAAATGCTGAAGCAACATTGGCTAAATCACAACCATAGATAGATCCAAGATCCAAGGGTAAAGAAAAGGTTGGTGAACCTATCAAGGTTTATGTGCCTCCTGAGAATGAAGAAATTACTGATGAAAAGGATGATCTTGCTCTGACATCAAGAAAAGTTCTTAAAACAACCTCTGACATGGCTCAAGTTGTTCAGAGTCAAGATACTATAAGTTCTGATATTCAAAAGAAGCAAGTAACCTCTGACACAGCTCAAGTTAACTTGATATCAGAAGATAGACCAAAGACACTCCTACCAGGTTTCACTAAAGCAAAACAGACTCAACCTTTGAAGACTGCTGCAAGTGGTTTTGAAGCAAGAGTAGTTACTGGAAAGGAAGCAAGGGATAAAACTGGATTGGGAAGTGCTGATGAAAGAAGAATACATAACACTACCAATGATCCAACTTCCTTGAGTGAACCAGGTATTGGAGCAACTCCTGAGAGATTGAATCAACTGGAATCTGTACAAATGGTTTACCATACCTACTTGAAAGAACACATCTTGTTGTACATCATGACAGATGGTAGGGTTTATCATATAAGGCAAAATGCCATTCCATTGAAGTATTTTGAAGAATTGGAGCATGTATTATTCTTACTTCAAGTGGATGACAGATTGACAGGAACTGCTGCAAACTATTTGAAGGATCAGATTCAGAGACAGAAAAGGTTTTATTCTGTTAAGTCTGACAGCACATATGTTCCAAAGTATAGAGATCACAAGGGTGATATAGTTGAAATGAAGTCCAATTCTGCTCAAATTATAACTACCTTTCTAGGTTACAGGGCTGTGGAATTCAATCTTGAGTCTGATAAAGCATATTTGATCAGACGGGATCAGGATATAAGAAAAGCTAAGATTAATGATCTCAGGGCTGCAATCTTTCAAATTGGTGAAGATACTGCAGAGCTTAAAGATGCTAAAAGGAGAATGATTGATGAACTTAGATATGCTGAGAGATGTTTGTTGAAGAACTATCTCAGAACAACTCCTGACATCAGAGAGATCAGAAGATGAAGCCAAGTCAAAGATCTACAACTGCTTAAATTCTGATATTTGTACAGACTGAAGTTGTTATCAGAAATTAAAAGATTGGTAAAGCTTTAAGGACTGTAAGTTGTAGTTATCTAGTCTAATTCTCATGCATTTGTACTTAATGTTTTTGACATCATCAAATATCTGTTAAACTTGTATATTTTGCTAATTTACAAGTTGGGGGAGATTGTTAGATATATTTGATAATGTCATGGCTAATATGATTTATGTTTAGTTTTCAGATCTTACTTAACAGGACAAATCAGTACTTAACTGGAAATCAGTACTTATACTGGAAGTCAGGACTTAAGGATATCGGTACTTATATTATCAGGAGATAATCATCAGAAGATAGATATCAGAACTTAAGTGCTGAAGGACGTTCGGATAAGGACAATAGCTGATTAAAGGAAAGAAGATCGAGATAAACATAAGAAGAGATATGCATGAAGAAGGAATTCTATGAAGAATAGAATACTTGGAAGAAAAGATATCTGATTGGTATATTTTAGGAAGCAGAATTATATTCCATATCAATTAGTGCTTATCTTGTAACTGTGTAGTATATAAACATAGACATAGGGTTTACACTATAAGTGTTATCATATTCGAGAAGATTATTCATTGTAACCCTAAGGGTCATAGATGGCTGGACCATTGATTATTAGGCCATAACGCCTGGGTACCCTATATGTTGGTGGGTCTACGCAGTTGGGTATAGATCTGCACTATATCCTGACTGATTAGTAGGTTATAGTGCATATGTTGGTTCTAGTGTCCAGTCTAACTTATTATTGATCGCCATTAACGGTATTCCTTCTTGGAAAGTTATGGTTACAAAAATAAACAAAGATTTGATTCAAGAAACGAGTCAGCGAAATGTTCACCGTTCTTTTACATAGAAATGTGATTTATGAATAAAGGCTAATGTTAGGTCACACACACTGTAGAAGGGGGTTGAATACAGTGTTTACTACAATCAAATCGAATATAAGAATTCAAGTAACAGAAAATAGATTTTATTCAACACAATAAACTCTGTTACAATATGGAACTATCCTCTCTCAGTGATGAACAAATTATCACGAGAGTTGCTAGGGTTGCAATGAATAATAACTTCGATAATGATAACACTTATAGTGTAAACCCTATGTCTGTGTTTATATACTACACAGTTACAAGATAATGTTCTAATTGATATGAAATATAATTCTGCTTCCTAAAATATATCAACTAGTTATCTTTTCTTCCAAGTATTCTATTCTTCATAGAATTCCTTCTTCATGCATATTTCTTTCTGTTTTAGTCTCGATCTTCTTTTCTTTCAATCAGCCACCTGCCTTATCTGAAAGTCATCTTAAGTCCTGATATTATCTCCTGATAAAGATTTTCTAATAACTTAAGTTCTGATAATTTAAGTTTTGAGATCTTAAGTTCTGTCTTCAGTATAACTGTTGATTTACAGTTAAGTACTGATTTATCCTGTTAGATAATATCTGAAAACTAAACACAAATCATATTACACATGACATTATCAAATATATATTTAACAATCTCCCCCAACTTGTAAATTAGCATAATATACAAGTTCAACAGATATTTGATGATGTCAAAAACATTAAGTATAAATGCATGAGAATTTGACTAGATAACTACAACTTACAGTCCTTTCAACTTTACCATCTTTAACTTCTGATAACAGCTTCAGTCTGTATACACTTCAGAATTTAAGCAGTTGTAGATCTTTGACTTGGCTTCAATTTCTGATCTCTTTGATATCAGGAGTTGTTCTGAGATAGTTCTTCAACAAACATCTCTCATTATATTCAAGTTCATTGACCATCCTCCTTTTAGAATTTATCAATTCAGCTGTATCTTCGCCAGTTTGAAAAATAGCTGCTTTGAGATCATTTATCTTATCTTTTCTTATCTCCTGATCTAGTCTAATCAGATATGCCTTGTCAGACTCTAGATTGAATTCAACAGCCTTATAACCCAGAAAAGTAGTTATGATCTTAGCAGAGTTAGGCTTCATTTCGACAATATCACCTTTGTGATATCTGTACTTGGGACAGTATGTGCTGTCAAACTTTACAGAATAAAGCTTCTTCTGTCTTTGAATTTGAGACTTTAAATAACCTGCAGCACTATTTGTTAATCTGTCTTTCACTTGAAGTAGGAATAGAACATGTTCCAGTTCCTCAAAATACTTCAGTGGTATAACATTTTGCCTAATATGGTATACCCTTCCATCTGTCATAAAATATAACAAGATATGTTCTTTTAAAAAGGTATGGTAAACCATTTGTACAGATTCAAGTCGATTCAATCTTTTAGGAGTTGCTCCAACACCTAGTTCACTTAAGGAAGTTGGATCATTGGTAGTGTTGTGTACTCTTCTTTCATCAGAACTACCCAATCCAGATTTATCTCTTGCTTCCTTTCCTGTAACAACTCTTGCTTCAAAACCACTTGTTGCAGTCTTCAAAGGTTGAGCCTGTTTAGCTTTGGTGAATCCTGGTAGGAGTATCTTTGAAGGTTTAACATGAGCAGTGTCAGAGGTTTCCTTTTCCTTATCTTCTGATATCAAGCCAACTTGAGCTATGTCAGAGGTTGCTTGCTTCACTGTCATATCAGAACTTACTACATCTTGACTCTGAACAACATGAGCCATGTCAGAGGTTGTTTGAAAAATCTTCTTATGCATCAGAGTAAGATTGGTGTATTCTTCATCATCAGTTATTTCTTCATCCATGACTGGCATTTAAACCTTTACAGGTTCATCAACTTTTTCTTTGCCCTTGGACCTTGGATCAATTTCCATTTGTGATTTGGCTTTGATTGCCTCAGAATTTGTTCTTTCCTTTATCACAATACCCTTAGGTTTTGGAAAGTTCTTTTCAACAACAGAATCTTTAGATTTTGTCTTGACACTTTCTGCTTTGAGTCTAGATTCTTCTTCCTTTAGACTCTCAAAGTCCATTCCTGGATTTTCTTTAAGAAATAACTCCTTTGAAATTTCTTCATCAAGTTCCAGATGTTCACCAGAACTTATCCTTTTACCAGTATCAGAACTTATTCTTCTCTCAGTATCAGAACTTGTTCCTTGACTTGTAATTCTAGCTTTACTTGATGAAAATCCTTTGCCTTGACCTTGACCTCTACCCATGTTAGATTTTCCCTAGTCATCATTTCCATCATCCTTTCCCTTCAGTGTCTGAATAGATTTGCATTTGGACTTGATCACTTTCTCCCCCTTTTTGGCATCAGCAGGTAAAAGAAGAGAGACAAGTAATTCCACTGAGGATTGGATCTAATTGAGTTGATTTTGATGAGAAGCTTGATTTTTCAGAATTTCATCAATTTGAGTTTGTTGCTTCTCCTGAGTTTCCTCAATGTAGGCAATTATGTCAAAGGTTGGCTTGAAAAATCTGTTCTTTTCAAGTTTCACATTCATATCTTGCTGGATCAAAGTTTCTTGAATTTTATTCACCTTGGCATGAGTTGTCGAGTGTTGACCTTGAAGGTGCCTAGTACTCAATGCAGTAACTCTCAGCTGTGCCTTGAAATCATCATTTATCAGCATTTCATCAGCTTTTGCCAGATGCTCAGCAAGAATCTTTTCAGAAGGAACAAAACTAATTGTGTTTCATTCCTTAGTCCACTCCTTTCCTCTAGGAGTTTCACTCCAAGGTACTGGTGCTTCCTTAACAAACTTTTTGATTAGATCAGCTTTATGAACTGTTTGTTGAAGTGCATGTCCTGATGGACCAGCTGCATCAACATCTAAATTAGCAGCAGCTTCACCAGTAGTTTCTTCATTAGCAGCATCAGAACTTGTAGATCCAGCAGTACCAGCATCCTCTGATAAAATAGCAGTATGTGAGGCTATAGAGGCTTCAACATCATCCTCTAAATTCTGATTTGCAGCCAAGTTCTGATCAACATCCAAAATTGATGTTGTTGGTGGAGTGAGTTGAATTGGTGGAGCTTCCAAGTACAAAACCTCGGGCACAATCAAGTTATGAATATCAATTTCAGCACTTGTACCTGGTTCTTCAGTATGTACTGGATCAACTATAGGTGACATAGGAGGTGTAGGAATTCTGTCTTGAGCAGTTTCTGGTTGTGCAGAAGGAAGTGATTCAATAACAATTGGTTCTGTTGAGATCAGAGATTTCTGATCCCCTTCCTTAGCTGCTTCCACTACATCCTCTGAATCTGACTCAACTATGTCCCTGTGAGCTCTCTGTTTCTTTAATTTCTTCAACGGTGGAGACACTATAGGAGCTTTATCATCAGAAATTAACTTTCTAAGCCTTTTGAGGGGCCTAGAACTCCCAGTTATAGTATCTTTCTGAGAAGTATCCTTCTCAGCTTCTACAACAACAGGTTCTGATATGGGAACCTGTTCCTTAGTTGTTTCCTCAAATCAACAAAATTTAATCAAAACATTCATCACAAAATAAAATTAAAAGTCGATGAAGTAAAGATTAATAAATTGCAATTAAACATGCACAGTCACATAATTTGAGAAACAAAGAACAAATCTTGCAATTAAGGAAATTTCATTGATATCTCAGATGATTACATTTGATGAAATTTATCAATTACATGCAAAAATTACTAGATAGTCCTATTCTACGATTCCTAACATCAACAGCCTTATTCCTAAGCTAAGAAGCCCTAACAACTACTTCTTCTGCTGCTGAAAAAGAGGACTACAAGACGAATGATTCGTTCTTGCTGATGGAGAGCTTCTCTCCTTTCCTCTTCCAACCTATCAAGATGGAGGTGATACTTCATTGATAAGAACAAGAGTTTTGTGTGAACCTCTTGTGGAACTGAGTTCCAAAGCTCGTCAGGAATGGCGGTGACATGCCACTCCTGTTGCCATTCATCACAACTCAACTCGATGTTAAAGGTTTAATAGTTCAGGAACTAGTTGAAACGAACCATATTTGTTGAGGAGAATAAAACGAGAGTGAGTTTGTGAGAAAATGAAAGACGTATTGGCTGGAAGGAATGGTCGGTTTAAATAGCCAATAGAATACCAAGGGACCCGAGGACCGGTTAAAAATTACAAGAAAAAATAATGACCCCTCGACTGCCTAGACTGGTGTGTAATAATAACAGTCAGTAAAAGATCTAAATCCAGAGTTAATAGGCACGGGATATAATAATAATTACTATGTGCATGCAGTTTTTCAAGACATACACGCTAACCACTAACCCATAATGATTATGACTATTTTATCTCATATTAACCAATATTCTGTAAAAATATTATCGTTCAATATCAAAACTTGATTATTATCAGGATTTAAAAGTCATCAAAATATGGCTCCTTTACTCGAAAAGTGAATGTGTATTCCTGTAATTCTTCACAGAAATGCTGATATGGTTTCATTAGAACTTAATCATCAGAACTTCCATCAGAACTTGTCCTCAGAATTTATGCAATCTGACACATAGGCTGTTCATCTAAAACAACATTGATCACCACAGTAATTTTCATCATTCATATGGAGTGTATGTGTGTGCATTAAGCTAAATATCAGACAAAGAGTAAAGTCTGATTCACTCAGTACATCTTAGAAATAAGGCATAACTAAGAACTTTGCTCAAAACCTGTCATTATTCTGAAGTCTACTTTAGAATGAGTTCATGCATTAGTCCACCTCAACTGTTTTGTGCTCATTTTATGCATCTTTTGAAATTCTATTTTGATATCGGTACTTATATTATCAGGAGATAATCATCAGAAGATAGATATCAGAACTTAAGTGTTGAAGGACGTTCGGATAAGGACAGTAGCTGATTAAAGGAAAGAATATCGAGATAAACATAAGAAGAGATATGCATGAAGAAGGAATTCTATGAAGAATAGAATACTTGGAAGAAAAGATATCTAATTTATATATTTTAGAAAGATGAATTATATTCCATATCAATTAGTGATTATCTTGTAACTGTGTAGTATATAAACACAGACATAGGGTTTACACTATAAGTGTTATCATATTCGAGAAGATTATTCATTGTAACCCTAGCAGCTCTCGTGATATTTGTTCATCACTGAGAGGTAACAGTTCCATACTGTAACAGAGTTTATTGTTTCAATAAAGTTTGTTTTTTGTTACTTAAGATATTAAAGTTTGATTTGATTGTATTTTACACTGTATTCACCCCCTCTACAGTGTGTGTGACCTAACAATATATATTGTTGAATTTATTTAGTTTTTTATAGTTAAGTGTTAAAAAAAATATTTATTAAAAGAAAAAAAAATTAATAATTTGTTAGGTCACACACACTGTAGAAGAGGGTTGAATACAGTGTATAGCACAATCAAATCGAATTCAAATAACACAAGTAACAGAAAACAGACTTTATTCAATGCAATAAACTCTGTTACAATATGGAACTGTCCTCTCTCAGTGATGAACAAATATCACGAGAGCTGCTAGGGTTACAATGAATAATATTCTCGATAAAGATAACACTTATAGTGTAAACCCTATGTCTGTGTTTATATATCACACAGTTACAAGATAATCGCTAATTGATATGGAATATAATTCTGCTTCCTAAAATATATCAATCAGTTATCTTTTCTTCCAAGTATTCCATTCTTCATAGAATTCCTTCTTCATGCATATCTCTTCTTACGTTTGTCTTGATCTTCTTTCCTTTCAATCAGCCGCCTTCCTTATCTGAAAGTTTCCTTTAAGTCCTGATGTTATCTCCTGATAATTATCTCCTGAACCTTAAGTACTGATCACTTAAGTTCTAACTTCAGTATAAGTGCTTATTTCAGTTAAGTACTGATTTGTCCTGTTTATGTAAGATCTAAAAACTAAACATAAATCATATTAGTCATGACATTATCAAATATATCTAACATAATTTAAATTTGAAAAAAAAAGTTGGGTCGGGTGTTTATTTTGAATAAAACTTGCGCCGAGATTTGAGATGGGGGTAGGGTTGAAAATTAAGAAGTGGGGTTTTGAAATTTAACAAAAGAGAAAAAGTTGAATTAAGGGGTTTATTTCTCTTTCTCTGTCTCTCTCCTTTAGCAACGCTTTTTTAGCCTTTAGTAACGGTTTCTTGGGGTTGCAGAATCCAATCTATGGCGTAGTGATTCCTGAACTTTCGTCTAATATACTGTAGATACTTCATTCATATTCTAAGTTCAGAATAGTTAAATATTTTTATATTTCGCACAATTACTCTTATTTATGCAAGTACCTTTTTGATCGTGTTCCTTGATTATCGATTGATCTCTTGAGCAAATACTTATTATTTCAGGTTATTTGCGAATCCGGAATCAAGATGTTTTGAAATCAAAGTGATTTGAAATCAAAATACTCTACGGACTGGATGGTTACGATGAGGGCCAGGAATGAGTTGGACCCTAAGGGTCATAGATGGCTGGACCATTGATTATTAGGCCATAACGCCTGGGTACCCTATATGTTGGTGGGTCTACGCAGTTGGGTATAGATCTGTACTATATCCTAACTGATTAGTAGGTTATAGTGCATATGTTGGTTCTAGTGTCCAGTCTAATTTATTATTGATCGCCATTAACGGTATTCCTTCTTGGAAAGTTATGGTTAGAAATATAAACAAAGATTTGATTCAAGAAACGAGTCAGCGAAATGTTCACCGTTCTTTTACATAGAAATGTGATTTATGAATAAAGGCTAATGTTAGATCACACACACTGTAGAAGGGGGTTGAATACAGTGTTTACTACAATCAAATCGAATATAAGAATTCAAGTAACAGAAAATATATTTTATTCAACACAATAAACTCTGTTACAATATGGAACTATCCTCTCTCAGTGATGAACAAATTATCACGAGAGCTGCTAGGGTTACAATGAATAATAACTACGATAATGATAACACTTATAGTGTAAACCCTATGTCTGTGTTTATATACTACACAGTTATAAGATAATGTTCTAATTGATATGAAATATAATTCTGCTTCCTAAAATATATCAACTAGTTATCTTTTCTTCCAAGTATTCTATTCTTCATAGAATTCCTTCTTCATGCATATTTCTTTCTGGTTTAGTCTCGATCTTCTTTCCTTTCAATCAGCCGCCTGCCTTATCTGAAAGTCATCTTAAGTCATGATATTATCTCCTGATAAAGATTTTCTAATAACTTAAGTTCTGATAATTTAAGTTCTGAGATCTTAACTTCTGTCTTCAGTATAACTGTTGATTTCCAGTTAAGTACTGATTTGTCCTGTTAGATAAGATCTGAAAACTAAACACAAATCATATTACACATGACATTATCAAATATATATTTAACAATCTCCCCCAACTTGTAAATTAGCATAATATACAAGTTCAACAAATATATGATGATGTCAAAAACATTAAGTACAAATGCATGAGAATTTGACTAGATATCTACAACTTACAATCCTTTCAGCTTTACCATCTTTAACTTCTGATAACAGCTTTAGTCTGTATACACTTCAGAATTTAAGCAGTTGTAGATCTTTGACTTGGCTTCAATTTCTGATCTCTTTGATATCAGAAGTTGTTCTGAGATAGTTCTTCAACAAACATCTCTCAGCATATTCAAGTTCATTGACCATCCTCCTTTTAGCATTTATCAATTCAGCTGTATCTTCGCCAGTTTGAAAAATAGCTGCTTTGAGATCATTTATCTTATCTTTTCTTATCTCCTGATCTAGTCTAATCAGATATGCCTTGTCAGACTCTAGATTAATTCCACAGCCTTATAACCTAGAAAAGTAGTTATGATCTTAGCAGAGTTAGGCTTCATTTCGACAATATCACCTTTGTGATATCTGTACTTGGGACAGTATGTGCTGTCAAACTTTACAGAATAAAGCTTATTCTATCTTTGAATTTGAGACTTTAAATAACCTGCAGCACTATTTGTTAATCTGTCTTTCACTTGAAGTAGGAATAGAACATGTTCCAGTTCCTCAAAATACTTCAGTGGTATAGCATTTTGCCTAATATGGTATACCCTTCCATTTGTCATAAAATATAACAAGATATGTTTTTTTAAAAAGGTATGGTAAACCATTTGTACAGATTCAAGTCAATTCAATCTTTTAGGAGTTGCTCCAACACCTGGTTCACTTAAGGAAGTTGGATCATTGGTAGTGTTGTGTACTCTTCTTTCATCAGAACTACCCAATCCAGATTTATCTCTTGCTTCCTTTCCTTATCTTCTGATATCAAGCCAACTTGAGCTATGTCAGAGGTTGCTTGCTTCACTGTCATATCAGAACTTACTACATCTTGACTCTGAACAACATGAGCCATGTCAGAGGTTGTTTGAAAAATCTTCTTATGCATCAGAGTAAGATTGGCGTATTCTTCATCATCAATTATTTCTTCATCCATGACTGGCATTTAAACCTTTATAGGTTCATCAACTTTTTCTTTGCCCTTGGACCTTGGATCAATTTCCATTTGTGATTTGGCTTTGATTGCCTCAGAATTTGTTCTTTCTTTTATCACAATACCCTTAGGTTTTGGAAAGTTCTTTTCAACAACAGAATCTTTAGAATTTGTCTTGACACTTTCTGCTTTGAGTCTAGATTCTTCTTCCTTTAGACTCTCAAAGTCCATTCCTGGATTTTCTTTAAGAAATAACTCCTTTGAAATTTCTTCATCAAGTTCCAGATGTTCACCAGAACTTATCATTTTACCAGTATCAGAACTTATTCTTCTCTCAGTATCAGAACTTGTTCCTTGACTTGTAATTCTAGCTTTACTTGATGAAAATCCTTTTCCTTGACCTTGACCTCTACCCATGTTAGATTTTCCCTGGTCATCATTTCCATCATCCTTTCCCTTCAGTGTCTGAATAGATTTGCATTTGGACTTAATCACTTTCTCCCCCTTTTTGGCATCAGCAGGTAAAAGAAGAGAGAAAATAATTCCACTGAGGATTGGATCTCATTGAGTTGATTTTGATGAGAAGCTTGATTTTTCAGAATTTCATCAATTTGAGTTTGTTGCTTCTCCTGAGTTTCCTCAATGTAGGCAATTATGTCAAAGGCTGGCTTGAAAATCTGTTCTTTTCAAGTTTCACATTCATATCTTGCTGGATCAGAATTTCTTGAATTTTATTCACCTTGGCATGAGTTGTCGAGTGTTGACCTTGAAGGTGCCTAGTACTCAATGCAGTAACTCTCAGCTGTGCCTTGAAATCATCATTTATCAGCATTTCATCAGCTTTTGCCAGATGCTCAGCAAGAATCTTTTCAGAAGGAACAAAACTAATTGTGTTTCATTCCTTAGTCCACTCCTTTCCTCTAGGAGTTTCACTCCAAGGTACTGGTGCTTCCTTAACAAACTTTTTGATTAGATCAGCTTTATGAACTGTTTGTTGAAGTGCATGTCCTGATGGACCAGCTGCATCAACATCTAAATTAGCAGCAGCTTCACCAGTAGTTTCTTCATTAGCAGCATCAGAACTTGTAGATCCAGCAGTACCAGCATCCTCTGATAAAATAGCAGTATGTGAGGCTATAGAGGCTTCAACATCATCCTCTAAATTCTGATTTGCAGCCAAGTTCTGATCAACATCCAAAATTGATGTTGTTGGTGGAGTGAGTTGAATTGGTGGAGCTTCCAAGTACAAAACCTCGGGCACAATCAAGTTATGAATATCAATTTCAGCACTTGTACCTGGTTCTTCAGTATGTACTGGATCAACTATAGGTGACATAGGAGGTGTAGGAATTCTGTCTTGAGCAGTTTCTGGTTGTGCAGAAGGAAGTGATTCAATAACAATTGGTTCTGTTGAGATCAGAGATTTCTGATCCCCTTCCTTAGCTGCTTCCACTACATCCTCTGAATCTGACTCAACTATGTCCCTGTGAGCTCTCTGTTTCTTTAATTTCTTCAACGGTGGAGACACTATAGGAGCTTTATCATCAGAAATTAACTTTCTAAGCCTTTTGAGGGGCCTAGAACTCCCAGTTATAGTATCTTTCTGAGAAGTATCCTTCTCAGCTTCTACAACAACAGGTTCTGATATGGGAACCTGTTCCTTAGTTGTTTCCTCAAATCAACAAAATTTAATCAAAACATTCATCACAAAATAAAATTAAAAGTCGATGAAGTAAAGATTAATAAATTGCAATTAAACATGCACAGTCACATAATTTGAGAAACAAAGAACAAATCTTGCAATTAAGGAAATTTCATTGATATCTCAGATGATTACATTTGATGAAATTTATCAATTACATGCAAAAATTACTAGATAGTCCTATTCTACGATTCCTAACATCAACAGCCTTATTCCTAAGCTAAGAAGCCCTAACAACTACTTCTTCTGCTGCTGAAAAAGAGGACTACAAGACGAATGATTCGTTCTTGCTGATGGAGAGCTTCTCTCCTTTCCTCTTCCAACCTATCAAGATGGAGGTGATACTTCATTGATAAGAACAAGAGTTCTGTGTGAACCTCTTGTGGAACTGAGTTCCAAAGCTCGTCAGGAATGGCGGTGACATGCCACTCCTGTTGCCATTCATCACAACTCAACTCGATGTTAAAGGTTTAATAGTTCAGGAACTAGTTGAAACGAACCATATTTGTTGAGGAGAATAAAACGAGAGTGAGTTTGTGAGAAAATGAAAGACGTATTGGCTGGAAGGAATGGTCGGTTTAAATAGCCAATAGAATACCAAGGGACCCGAGGACCGGTTAAAAATTACAAGAAAAAATAATGACCCCTCGACTGCCTAGACTGGTGTGTAATAATAACAGTCAGTAAAAGATCTAAATCCAGAGTTAATAGGCACGGGATATAATAATAATTACTATGTGCATGCAGTTTTTCAAGACATACACGCTAACCATTAACCCATAATGATTATGACTGTTTTATCTCACATTAACCAATATTCTGTAAAAATATTATCGTTCAGCATCAAAACTTGATTATTATCAGGATTTAAAAGTCATCAAAATATGGCTCCTTTACTCGAAAAGTGAATGTGTATTCCTGTAATTCTTCACACAAATACTGATATGGTTTCATCAGAACTTAATCATCAGAACTTCCATCAGAACTTGTCCTCAGAATTTATGCAATCTGACACATAGACTGTTCATCTAAAACAACATTGATCACCACAGTAATTTTCATCATTCATATGGAATGTATGTGTGTGCATTAAGCTAAATATCAGACAAAGAGTAAAGTCTGATTCACTCAGTACATCTTAGAAATAAGGCATAACTAAGAACTTTGCTCAAAACATGTCATTATTCTGAAGTCTACTTTAGAATGAGTTCATGCATGAGTCCACCTCAACTGTTTTGTGCTCATTTTATGCATCTTTTGAAATTCTATTTTACAGTGGCTTCTCACTGTAAGTGAGTCATGACTGCTTATCAGAATTTATGCTGCTATCAGAGTATATCTCCAATAAAATCATAGAGTATGTAAAGTCACCGAGAAAATTTTGTTTTGCTTTTCTAATGCATATTACTTAATACCAGTAATGCACTTGGGTCTTCCCTTCCACATTTTTACTCTAGATCTCAAAGGAGTACCTGATTTTTATTTCTTTTTTTTCTTTTGATAAGTTAGGCTCATCAGCACTTAGTACATCCATCAGATTTACTAACATCAGAACTTAACAGATTAGAAGCACTATTCTAGTTTTTGACTTAGTAATAAGATACACAAAGTAAACTTAACTAAGCTCAATATCAGAATTTGCTTGTGTTAAAAAATTTCCATATAAATAATTACTTCAAACATGGGATCTTTAGTATATTAAAGACTAATAGGTTAGCATCTAGCACAGTTATCCTCATTGGATAGAAAAGTCACATAAACATTCATATCACTATCAGAGTTTAGAAATTCACATCAGACAACAATCAGCACTTAAGTAATTTTCAACTTAAGCACAGAATACACAAAGATAGTAATATCTGTAAATACTCATCATAAAGTCTGATGTATCAGAACATAAATTAAGCAGATTTAGAGAAAGAACCTGAAACCATTGCAAGTTTATTTACCAATCTTGTAAAAGTAGCTTCACATAGTGGTTTTGTGAAGATATCTTCTAGTTGTTGATCTGTTGGAACAAAATGCAATTCCACTGTACCTTCATCCACATGTTCCCGTATGAAGTGGTACCTAATGCTTATGTGCTTTGTCATTGAGTGTTGAACTGGATTACCTGTCATAGCAATAGCACTTTGATTATCACAGTAAATAGGGATTTTAGAAAATTCTAACCCATAATCCAGTAACTGATTCTTCATCCAAAGAAACTGTGCATAACAGCTTTCTACAGCAATGTATTCTGCTTCTGCAGTTGATATGGAAATTGACTTCTGTTTCTTGCTAAACCAAGAAACCAATCTGCCTCCAAGAAATTGGCAGCTTCCACTTGTGCTTTTCCTTTCAATTTTGCATCCTGCAAAATCTGCATCTGAGTAACCTATTAGCTTAAAGTCTGATTCTCTAGGATACCACAATCTCAGATCAGTTGTACCCTTAAGGTACTTGAAAATTCTTTTCACAGCTGTTAAGTGAGGTTCTCTTGGATCTGCTTGAAATCTTGCACAAAGACAGGTAACATACATGATATCAGGTCTACTTACAGTTGTATAGAGTAGTGAATCAATCATACCTCTGTAATCAGTAATATCTACTGATTTACCAGTATCCTTATCCAACTTTGTTGCAGTGGCCATAGGAGTGGATGCACTTGAACAATCTTGCATTCTAAATTTCTTCAACAAATTTCTGGTGTACTTAGATTGACAAATAAAAGTTCCTTCTTCATTCTGCTTGACTTGAAGGCCCAGAAAATAGTTAAGTTCTCCCATCATACTCATTTGATATCTTGACTGCATCAGCTTGGCAAACTTCTTACAAAGTCTGTCATTTGTAGAACCAAAAATGATATCATCAACATATACTTGCACCAAAAGTAAGTCATTTCCATGGTTGAGGTAGAATAGTGTTTTGTCAATAGTCCCTCTGTTAAATCTATTTTCCAGAAGAAACTGAGCTAAAGTCTTATACCATGCTCTTGGAGCTTGCTTAAGGCCATAAAGTGTTATATCAAGCATGTAGACATGATTGGGAAATTTGGAATCTACAAAGCCTGGAGGTTATTCAACATATACTTCCTCTTTCAATTCTCCATTAAGAAAAGCACTTTTCACATCCATTTGAAAGACTTTAAACTTCTTGTGAGCAGCATAAGCCAAAAATATCCTTATGGCTTCCAATCTAGCAACTGGTGCAAATGTTTCATCATAATCAATTCCCTCCTGTTGAGAGTATCCTTTTTCAACCAGCCTTGCTTTGTTCCTTATAATTATGCCATCACTGTCAGTTTTGTTTCTGAACACCCACTTCGTACCAACAACAGACTTGTTCTTTGGTCTTGGCACTATGGTCCAAACTTTATTTCTTTCAAATTCATTTAACTCTTCTTGCATTGCTTGCACCCAATCAGCATCTTGAAGAGCTTCTTCCACTTTCTTTAGTTCAGTCTGAGAAAGAAAAGAATGATAGAGACATTCATTTGATGTAGATGTTCTAGTTCTGACACCTGCATCAAGATTTCCAATAATTAAGTCAGGTGTATGTGCTTTAGTCCACTTCCTTGAAGATGGAAGGTTATCTCTAGAACTGGATGCTCCCCCATGATCCCTGTTGTCTCCATCAATATTTTCTGATGCTCCCCCTGAAATTATGCTCTCTGAGTTGGATCCTTCAGAATTTGAGTTTCCAGAAATATCAGAACATGAGTTTCCAGAATTATCAGAACTTGGTCCATCAAAACTTGAAGAGCCTATTGTGGGTTCTGATGCTTCTTGAGATGTGGTTGGATCTTCAATATGCTACCCTTGCACAGGTGCATTTTCCTTAGGCGTAGTCAACACAGTTTCAATACCATCAGAGTTTAATCCATCAGAGTTTACAGTATCAGGATTTAGACTGTCAGGATTTACAGAATCAGAATTTAAAACTTCATTTTCGAATCTCAGCTGATCATGATCATTGAAATCTTCAAGTCCAATAATCTTCTTATCATCAAAAGAGACATTGATAGATTCCATGACAACCCTTGTTCTTAAATTATAAACTCTGAAGGCTTTTGTGGAAAGTGGATATCCAACAAAAATTCCTTCATCAGCTTTTAGATCAAATTTGGATAGTTGTTCGGGATGAGTCTTAAGAACAAAACACTTGCATCCAAATACATGAAAATGCTTCAGATTTGGCTTCTTTTTTTTCACCATCTCATATGGTGTTTTTCCATGCTTGTTGATAAGTGTTGCATTCTGAGTAAAACAAGCAGTCTGCACAGCTTCAGTCCAAAAGTAGGTTGGCAACTTTGCTTCATCAAGCATAGTTCGTGCAGCTTCAATAAGAGTTCTATTCTTTCTTTCAACAATTCCATTTTGCAGTGGAGTTTCAGGAGCAGAAAATTCCTACTTTATTCCATGGTCTTTGCAGAACTCTTCCATGATCAAATTCTTGAACTCAGTGCCATTATCACTTCTTATGATCTTCACAGAATCTTTGACCAATTTATCCAGTTGCTTGACATGATCAATCAAGATAGATGCAGTTTCACTTTTTGTGTGCAAGAAATACACCCATGTGTATCTGATGAACTCATCCACAATGACCATAGCATATTTCTTCTTTGCAATAGACATGACATTCACTGGACCAAATACATCAACATGCAGTAGGTGATAAGGATCAAGAATTGATGATTCAGTCTTACCTTTGAATGAAGATTTTCTTTATTTTTCCTTCTGACAAGAATCACAAAGGCCATCAGCAGCAAATACTAATTTTGGCAGTCCTCTCACAAGATCTTTCTTGACTAGTTCATTTATATTGTTAAAATTTAAATGAGAGAGTTTCTTGTGCCAATCCCGGCTTTCTTCAATTGATGCTCTACTGAACAGACAGATTGCAGAACCATCAGTACTTGTTGAAAGCTTGGCTTCATAAATGTTACCATGCCTGTATCCTTTCAGAACAACTTTGCCTGTAGATTTTCTTACAACTTCACAGTGTTCTTCAAAGAAATCCACATGATAACCTATGTCACAAATTTGATTAACACTCAGCAAATTGTGTTTAAGTCCTGAGACCAGAGCTACTTTTCCAATGATGACATTCCCAAGATTGATATTGCCATATCCCAGAGTTTTTCCAATGTTGCCATCTCCATAAGAAACACCTGGGCCAGCTTTCTCCACAAAGTCTGATAACAGGGCTTTATTTCCAGTCATATGTCCTGAACATCCACTATCTAGAACTAGGATATTCTTCTTGTTGCCCTGCAATCACAAAGGCCACTAATGATTAGTTTTAAGAACTCAGACTTGCTTGGATCCTTTGGCCTTATTAAGTTTGTTAACATTTGCAGCGGATTTAGCATCAGAGTTTATGTTAACAGTTTTCTTATCAGAATTTGCAATACCATACTTTGCATCAGAACTTACAATAGAAGGAATAATGCTAACTTTCTTTACATAAGGTTTTATTTGATAACAAACATTGTACAAACTATGATATTCCTTACAGGTATAAATGAAATGCCATAAACTACCACAATGAAAACAAGGATTTTGTGGCTTATATCTAACAGACTGACTCTTAACTCCTGACTTAGAGGGTAAGGAGTTTATGTTCTTATTCTTCCTGCAAAAAGAAGCCAGATGGTTAGAATTTCCACAGTTATGACATATTTTTCTAGGAGCATTAGAAACAGGCTTATAATTGTTACTTTTGTTCACACCTTCATTTCCATTCCTATTTTTCCTAGGTGGCTTTACCTTGTTTACATTATTAACATCTTTCAGCTTATGCTTAAGCTCTTTCTTAGTCATTAAGCCTATGTTAACTTCAGTTGGCTTATCCTGTTTAGGTTTGTCAGAAGTTACTTTCTCCTTAACTTCTGATTTCTCAATATCAGACTTTGCAGTTACAAACTTAACAGGATTTACCTTTGGTTTTTGTTTAACAACTATAGGCTCAGTTTCTACAGTTCCCTTTTTGTTCTTATCATCTCCATAATCTAAGCTCTCTTTCCAGTTTCCACTACTAAGAATATCCTGAGTTGCTTTACCAGAGTTAGTCCAAGTCCTGATAATCTCTCTTTCCTTTTCTAACTCAGTTTTTAGAGACTCATTCATTTTTAGCACTTCATCTCTAACATAAAAGGTATCATCTCTATCTTTCTGAGTTTAATGGAACATGACTAACTCTTTTTCTAAATAATCATTCCTCTTTTTATAAGCAAGATTTTCAGAAGTTAATCTTTCATATCTCAACTCAATAATATCATCAGTATGAAAGGCATAAGTAGTTTGAGGTACCTTTAAGTTAGCAGTATCAGAACTGCTATCAGCATTTGCCATCAAGGCATAGTTTTCCTCATCCTCAGAATCTGAACCATCTGACCAGCTTTTCTTCTTTGTGACAAGAGCCTTGCATTTGTCACTTTTCCCTTTTCTGCAATCAGGAGATATGTGGCATTTCTCACCACAGTTGTAGCATTTAACATGTGAGTAATCTCCTCTGTCAGACTTTCCTCCTTTGCCTTCAGATTTTCTGAAACCTTTTTTATCAGAACTTGCACCTTTCCTGAAAAACTTCTTTCCTCTCCTAAATTTCCTGTATGCAATCTTTGTAATTCCTTTCACCATAAGAGCACACAGCTTCATCATCTCCTCATCAGGGTCCATCTCAGGTATACTTTCAGTTTCTGAGTCATCATCACTAACAGAACTTGATGACTCAGTATCAGACTTTATGATGAGAGCCTTTCCCTTGCCTTTCTTTGAGGCAGCAACTTTGGGACTTTCCTCCTCAGCCACAAAGGCAACTGTCCTTGACTTTCTTCCATTCCTCTTGCTTCTTTGTTCCATCTCAAATTCATGAGTCTTGAGCATCCCATATATTTCATCAAGAGTTGTTTCATCAAGATTATAGGTGTCTCTTATTATTGTGTCCTTCAAATCCCATCTTTCAGGAAGAGCTAACAGGAATTTAAGATTTGAATCTTCAATATCATACTCTTTCTCAACTAGTGAGAAATCATTCAAGAGTTTGACAAATCTGTCATATAAATCAGTTAATGACTCATCAGGCTTTGAGTTAAAGTGCTCATACTCTTGAGTGAGTATAGTCTTCATGTTCTTCTTGATTGAATCAATTCCCTGACACTTTGTTTCCAAAGCATCACATATCTCTTTTGCAGTCTTGCATTGAATTACCCTATTTGACATGACATTATCAATGGCACTATGCAGCAAATGTCTTACCTTTGCATCCTTCACAATCGATGAGATATCTTCAGTAGTGTAATCACTTTTCTCCTTTGGTACAGACTTTGTTGGCTGACTGCAACTTCCACAGAGAGTTTGGTTGGCATATGTGGTCCTTCATTAATCCTGTCGAGATATTCTGGATCTGTAGCTTCCAGAAACATAGCCATCTTCACTTTCCATATGGAATACTCAGAAGGTTTCAACATGGGAACTCTTATAGTCTCATATCGACTATGGGTTATGGTTTTTGGAGGTTCTTCAGTTTTGGTGGGCTTGGTTGGAGTTTCTTCTTCAGACATGATTGTTTTTGGATCTTAAACTGTTTGTGTGTTAACAGATTGCTCTGATACCATTTGTTAGGTCACACACACTGTAGAAGGGGGTTGAATACAGTGTTTACTACAATCAAATCGAATATAAGAACTCAAGTAACAGAAAACAGATTTTATTCAACACAATAAACTCTTTTACAATATGGAACTGTCCTCTCTCAGTGATGAACAAATTATCACGAGAGCTGCTAGGGTTACAATGAATACTAACTTCGATAATGATAACACTTATAGTTTAAACCCTATGCCTGTGTTTATATACTACACAGTTACAAGATAATGTTCTAATTGATATGGAATATAATTCTGCTTCCTAAAATATATCAACTAGTTATCTTTTCTTCCAAGTATTCTATTCTTCATAGAATTCTTTCTTCATGCATATTTCTTTCTGTCGTAGTCTCGATCTTCTTTCCTTTCAATCAGCCGCCTGCCTTATCTGAAAGTCATCTTAAGTCCTGATATTATCTCCTGATAAATATCTTCTGATAACTTAAGTTTTGATAACTTAAGTTCTGATATCTTAAGTTCTGTCTTCAGTATAAGTGTCGATTTCCAGTTAAGTACTGATTTGTCCTGTTAGATAAGATCTGAAAACTAAACACAAATCATATTACACATGACATTATCAAATATATCTAACAGCTAATGAGGGCCGATGTTTTTATTATTCGCTCAACTGTTTTGAATAAATAAAAGTGTTTTGAAATCATTTAAAGATTATTTCCAGAAGTTTCTTTAATCTGATACCTGGAAACCAATTATGATACTTGCTGGGCATTTTTGGCACACTCTTGCTTTGTGAATTCTTATTTCTTTCAGTTCGAATGAGGATTAAAGTGAATAGCTCTTAATAGACAGCAAAGTTAGAGAAATCCCAGCTTGGAGGAATTGGAGATGTCTATTTAAATAAGACAAGGAAGTTAGTAAAGAGGTAATAAAATTGTATTTAGTTAATGTAAATTTTAGAAGGTTAGATTCTTGTTTCATACCATAACCTGTAAATGATCCGGAATTGAGGGTTTGTTTGTATATTTTTTTTAATATACAGACCTATATTGTTAAAGTTATTTGGTAACACCTAATCCTAACCCCGGATTTGGGGCCGTTACAAATTAAATAAATAAAATAGAGAAATTACTTAAACTAATTCTGAAATAAGTTATTAATTAGTTAAGTGTGACCTAATTAAATAATAAATTGGGATTTCGGATTAGTATTAATTATAATTAGATTATAATTAAAAAACTCATTTTTCTCTCTATATAAACTCTTTGAGGGTTGATTTATATAAAATGATACATGGTTTACAAAATCCTAGTCGTTCAAGGAGAAAGAAGAAGAGAGGTAGAGATGGAGTTTTTGGGTGCTAGTACACATCAATCCTTCAAGAAAAGCGTTTGTGTGGATATCGTAGAGCATAGATCTCGAGAGCGGGGTACGTAATGATTCAACAAGATTTGGACCTCCATTAATCCTCCATTAATGAACTCTTAAATCTTCTTTAAGGCAAAGATTCTTACTACGAATTAAATATCTATTTTCACATGGATCTTGCGGAGGGTTTCGATTTTATTCTGGTTTTAATTTAATTTTATATCGTTTTGTTGCGTTTATATCAACAAACCCCTTTAACACTCACAATCCTAATCGTGATCATTGGGGTGCTTAAATTAGATAATTGAAGTATTTAAAAGGCACTATCAATTGGGGTTTGAATTATCAAAGAACTCCATGTGTTTTAGAAGGATATTGTGATGCAAATTGGGTGTTCGACACTGATGAGATTCAGTATACTAGTGGTTATGTCTTTACTCTTGCTGGAGCTACTATATCTTGGAAATCTTCAAAACAAACTTGACATGCTAAATCCACACATGAATCTGAGTTTACTGTGTTGGAGTTGGCAGGACAAGAAGCCGAATGGCTAATATGTTTACTTGCTGATATTCCTTAATGGGGGAGTCAGATCCATCAATTTCCATGCATTGTGACTCACAAGCTGCAATGGGACCAACGAATAATCAACTCTACAATGGAAAGAAAAGACATATTCGCTTGAGGCATGCTATAGTTCGAAGTATGATCAGAAATAATGTGATATCACTCGAGTATGTAAAATCGGGGAGGAATTGTTAAGGATTCGAGTATAAAACGCAACGAAAAAATAAAATTTTTGAATCCATACCGCAGGATCTATGTATAATGAATGGATAATTACAGAGAATAGATGTTTTACCTTAAGAAGCTTTACATTAATAGAAAGATGGAGGTCTTGAATGATCACCACATAGCCCGTCGCTAGAACGATCTACGCCTTGAAGGTATCCACACGAATAATCGCCCGGAGGATGGGTGTGTACTAGCACGTTCTTGAGGCCGCCTTCTTGCTCTCTCTATCTCTCTTCAAGCTGCTAGGGTTTATGTTTTATCAAATAAAACGTGTAACCCCAATTCTATTAGAAAGAGTTATTATATAGGCAAGAGTTAATGGGCCTCCAACCCTAAACTGAATTTTAGAGTTATTATTATTATTAAATTCGAAATTCTAATTATTGTATTATTAAGTCTCACTTAATCATCCAATAACTTAATTTCAGATTTAATATTAAATTCGAATTTCCTATTTATTTAATTAATTAAGTCACACTTAATTGATAACAAATAATTCGAATTACTTACATTTAATTTAAATCCGAATTTAAATTAAATAATCCTCTTATCATTCTTTGTGCGACCCTTTAGGTTATTATTACGTTGGCAACAATTTTAAATCTAATTTAAAATTATAAACAATGAGCGGCATCTAGTAATACATCATTGTTACCCAAGTAATAATAATTAAATCGGTGTTCAATTAAACCTTTCGTGAATAATGTATAATGTAATATAATCCCTTTAGCATTATATTATAGATCAAACTCGAGGCATGCATTGTGTCATCCTCTGTTAACGTTCAATCCTTCTTTCCTTGATCAATGAGTAAACTATTAAACAAATCAGTATTTGAGCACGACCATGCATTTTATAGTCTTACTCAATCAAGAGGCCAATAATATCACTCCTTTAATAAAGGAGGGCTAAATCCCATCTAGATCATTCATATTTCTCATAGGATTTATAATGTACACAATGTCTACTTTTATTATTACCCGGTCAAGGATAACTTTCAATAGTATCAAAGTATATTAATTCTCGTATAGAAATATAATGATTTCAGGTCAAAGGACCAATACATCATTATCACTGTGAGATTAACTTATGACACTATAAACATGTAGTATCTCACAACGGGTCAATCCAGCACCATGTATTTAATACATATGCCTGTGTTTTGACTTTAGTATCACCATACCTATGATCAATGAGATGTGATCATCAGTCAACAAAAACACTAGTCTCAATGTATTTATTATCGTCCCTTAACAATAATACTTGACTAGGGACCTTTAGGAATATCAATATTATTCTCATAATCTCATTTCTAAGTCACATACTTAGAGGTATAGATTTACATATCATATTCCTAGGATATTTATTAATCTAACATCTTATCGTATAAAATAAAGATATAATAAATTATTAAAAAAAAAATCCATATAATCATAATTAATAATTCAAATGTTTCATAATATAAACATAATAGAGTTGTCTCTAGGGCACAAACACTAACAGTAATATTGCGGATCCTCTCACCAAAGGCCTTTGTAAAAAATTAGTGTTGGAGTCAGCACTCGGAATGGGTTTAAAGCCTATTGTTGAGTGAATTGTGGTGGACACGCTTATTAGGTATGTCTAAGTTCAATGGGTCAAACAAATCACAAAAGAACTCATGTTTATGTATACTACTACCATTCCTATAAATAAAGTGATGTAGTATTTTTTTTATTGTCATTTGTGTAAGGATGAGCTAACACTCTTAATAAGTTCATAGCCTCGTAAGAGGTGGTTTGCGACAATACAAAATTGATGAATTTACCTATGTGAATTTGGGGGCTACGCTCAACCCCCTATGAGATTCTTTTAGGTAAAGGACCTCTATAGGGTTCCCGAAAATCCAGGTACAATATGGGGCATATTTATATAATTATGCGAAATCACTTTTTGATTTAAGAAAGTTTTAAGTACGCAACTATGTTCTCACTAACTACCATGCCAGGTTCAAGAACTTTCTACATAACATGGTTGTGAAGCATGTTTGTATGTACTTGGTATCAATTCAAGTCCCCAAGAAATTGATACATAAGAAATCGACTATCTATTGTCCAAATTATTTTTCTTTTGAATCATGCGGGGGAATGTTGGAAAAATATAAATATTATTATAAAAATAAGTTTGCTTCAAAAGAAACGATGTGTGAGACTTTTGGTTGTAAGACCTTTTCTTTTGAGACTCTTCATTCTAAGGTTTTTACCTCCAAAAATCAATAATGTGACTTATGATTTTCTACTATCTACTATGGAGTTACTAGTTTCAATCCCTATAAAAAAGAGGTTTCTCCCCTTTCATCTGAGTATACACAAACAAGATATTCTCTCAAGTATTCTCATATAGATATAAACATGTTTTTGGGCAATGATCAAGAGTAATTTCAATCTATTTCTCTGTATTATATAAAAAAAATAGAGGTCGTATAATCGTGGAGGTTGATTGCTAAGATGCCGTGTGTATGTAGCGGTGAAAATTCAACTTTAGTACAGTATTAACTCACGTTACGACTTTTATACTCTCACATGTTATTCGATTTGCTTTCGTATCTTTTCTTATGATTGGTTCATGCAAAAACAAAAAAAAACTCTAGTTCACAGGTAACACAATGTACTCTGGAAAAAGGTTAAATTTGAAACAAGTCTTGGGGAGGGGGTTAAAAATAATTGATTTGAGACAACAGAAAAGGTAAGTTGTACAGGTGGATGGAGAAACATGCGGACAATCAAGTACGTGTCATGTTTTGAAGGCTCCAGGTGTCTTTCTTGCGCAATCGTCCAAGAAAAGCCTAGGCGGTGCTCCTAGAGAAGCCCAGAAATATTACACATAAATGTATGCATATAAATATATGCCCTTGATCGTTCCCTCCACAAAACACACGATTAAATCTTCCATTTCCGCCAATCTACGCACATACTCGAAGATGTCTAGCACTGAGGGTCAGGTCATTCGTTGCAAGGGTAAATTTTCTTTCTACCGTCTTCGATTTTTTATCGAAATTTAAATATTCATGTACAAGTCTAATTCCGAGCACACTCCAAGAGTATAAGAGTGTTAGAAATATCTTTTGGAATGACATCATGGTTAATTTGGCTACCTTTATCTAAGATCTAAAGTCTGATTACTTTTTTCTTTACCGTCGTTTCCAATCTGTAAATTTTTTTTAACTAATTATTGTCCGTTTACTTTGAGTTTATTTTAACATATTTAATATTTAATCGGTTAAATGAATCTTGTATGGTGGGTTTAAACTTTTGATTGTATGCTGGTATGTTATTTTTTATAATTAATTACACACGCAAATATCATACTTAGAACTCTTGATTTTTGCAGGGAGTTATATGTCTTTTTATTAGTGTATGTTATGTGTATATGTTTGTGCAAGTTACTGTCTATTTTGCTCTGTTGTTGTCTTCAATTGAATATAGACATTGAGATTGGTCTCTAATAGTGTGTGTTCATATTGTTTTTAGCTGCTGTGGCATGGGAAGCGGGAAAACCATTGGTAATAGATGAGATTGATGTTGCACCACCCCAGAAAATGGAAGTTCGTGTCAAGATTCATTTCACTTCTCTTTGCCACACTGATGTTTACTTCTGGGAGGCTAAGGTACCAGACTAGTTAACTTGTTTGCTGTCAGATTTTTACGTTTTAGTCATCCATTGTTAGTGCATGTACATGTTAATGAGACCTGATCTTTTTTGTCTGTTTTGTATGAATTCTATTTGTTTTTGTGCGCAGGGACAAAATCCACTGTTTCCTCGCGTATTAGGTCATGAAGCTGGAGGGTATGTTGATTTTATTTCAAAAAGTGTGAATTCTTGAGAAAAAATAGTTAATTATATGTTTCAAGTGATTTACTTTGTGTCATCTTTAATGGAGTTGTGTTATTTTTTGTTTTTCTTTAGAATTGTGGAGAGCATAGGTGAGGGTGTTACAGAACTTAAACCGGGAGACAAAGTGCTAACAGTGTTCACAGGGGAGTGTGGGGAGTGCCGTCACTGTAAATCAGCAGAGAGCAATATGTGTGATCTTCTAAGGATCAACACGGACAGGGGTGCAATGATTACTGATGGCAAGCCAAGGTTTTCGAAAGATGGCAAGCCTATTTATCACTTTCTTGGCACTTCCTCCTTTAGTCAATACACTGTTCTTCATGCTGGTTGCGTTGCAAAGATCAATCCTGAAGCTCCACTTGACAAAGTCTGTGTTCTTAGCTGTGGTATTTCCACAGGTAAAGAATTTTTTAAGTTTATTCTTTAACCTGTGAATCAGAAATTTTGTTCATAACTAAATATAATTTTTATTAATCTTTTCTTGTTCTGTATAGGAATGGGAGCAACACTAAATGTGGCGAAACCGACAAAGGGTTCCACTGTTGCTGTATTTGGATTAGGAACTGTAGGCCTTGCTGTGAGTGAGAAATTGTTATTTTCGTTATTTCATTCCATCCAGATCAATATATTTTAGGAGCAAGAAAAGATTGAGTAAGTATGATGTACCGGTCTTACCTTTTTTATCGTCTTAAACTATAGGCTGCTGAAGGTGCTCGGATTGCTGGTGCTTCAAGGATTATTGGAATTGATATGAACCCAAATAGATTCAAGGAGGGTGAGTGTAGTTGTCATTTTTCAGAAGTATAACTTTGTAACTTTGCTTCCTGAGAAATTTTGGAAGCAAACTTGCAAGCTAATTTTGTTTATATAATGGAAGTATTCTTTTGGTGGTTGTTCTTATCTTTCTAACAGCGACCAAATTTGGTGTTACGGAGTTTGTGAACCCGAAAGATCACAATAAGCCGGTCCAAGAGGTTTGTTTTAAGATGACGTTGACCTCATTTCTGAATGTAGTTGCACATGGTCTAGATGTTGATCTCGTTTCTATCTGTTGTGTCACACTGTTTATGTTTACAACATGAGAAGATAAAATGATTGTAAGGTTTTTTTATTAATTGCAATTTGCACGTGTGAACGGGCACAAACACTGAATCAGCACGGCGGCACACCATACCTCTTGCTGTGGAGTTGTCTTATTATGCAGTTGTGTGAACTGTGATGGAATTAGGTTTGAACCGTGGTGGTGTTTTAGTCGGCGAACATGTAATATCTTAATGCAGTACTAATCCATACTATAATTTATGGTCCTAAGGCTAAACATTTGTGATGCGGAGTATATTAGCCTCTGTTTTTCTCATATGTTTGGGTTCTCTACAGGGATCATAAATACTCTTACAGACTCTTATGTTGTGAAGTTGTAGTGAATGCTATTTGATTATATTTTTTGTGCCAGGTATTAGTTGGAATGACGGATGGGGGAGTGGACCGGTGCATCGAGTGTACCGGAAATGTTGGTGCGATGATCTCTGCATTTGAATGTGTCCACGATGTAAGCATTTTTCTCCCGATTTCCTATATCATACAATTAATCATCTGTATCAGCCAATAAATCCTAAGATGCACCACAAAACCTGAAGAGAAATGGCTAAAATGGGTATGTGTGATGCAGGGTTGGGGTGTTGCTGTTCTTGTGGGTGTACCGAACAAAGATGATTCATTCAAGACAAACCCCATAAACTTACTGAATGAGAGGACTCTCAAGGGAACTTTCTTTGGCAACTACAAGCCCCGAACCGATATTCCAGGCGTTGTAGAGAAATACATGAAAAAGGTGTCAATATGTTGTAGATGCAGCTGATAAATAAATCTTTACTGAATTAGATTTAAAAAAACTAAAGGGAAAATACATGTGTTATTATAATGCAGGAGCTGGAAGTGGAGAAATTCATCACACATAAGGTGAAGTTGTCTTATATCAACAAAGCATTTGACTACATGATCAAGGGGGAAAGTCTGCGATGCATCATTGATATGGATGCTTAAATTTTTCCTCATCAGCGTTACATCGGAATACTGATAAAGAGAATAAAGTTTTTGCCTTTGGCTATGTTTAGTTGGAGAATAAATATGAAACGATCTCATCTGTCCAAAGGTGGGCAATTTAGTTAGTACGGTATTTAACTTTGTGTTGCAGTTTCTGCTTGTGTAGCTTGGTCCTTGTTAATTCTTGCATTTTCTGCTTTTCCAATCTCCCTGGTTCTCAACGTTGGCTTTGGCTTTTGTCAGGCTAGTCATCATTCTTATTTTTCTATATAATATAATGTAAAATGAAACACTTCTTCCAAATCAAATGGTAACATCAAACAAAACTGGGTTCATAACAATTAAAATCATCAACCAAAATTGAGTAACAAGATAAAATTAGAGAGCACACCGAAATTGCAGCACAGTTCACGGACATAAAAAATATGGTTAGAGCACTTGGAATCCAATCTCCATCTTTCATATTTTAGTTCTTTTCTTTTAGAATTCTTCTTCTTTTCTCTCTCTCCGTATCTCTGGATATGTGTCACTAATATAAAATTGCAGTGCCTTTCTTGTTATTCATTGAATGCTGTTTAAGGCCCAGTAGAATTTAGAGTATTGGCAACTCCAAAATTAGAAGGGAAGCCCAATCTCGTTAAAAGAAAATATTTAGTTTCATTCTGTTTGTAGAAGTAAGAATCCATTGTTATTGATGGCTGATTGATTTAATCACATGGTATAGCACCCCTTCAATATATTAGAAATCTTGTTTTCCTAATGTTTTTATTAGAAATTAATGTTCAGGCTCAAGAAACCGCAAGTCTGCTTCGAGGACCCCAGTTTAATTATGTTCAAGTTTGATAATAATTTTAAACTAAGTGATATCATATTCAAAACTCTTTTAAGACATAAGAGCATCTTGTATATTTTTCAACGTGACACCTGATTTAGTTATTATCTTAATTTTAAGTCACTACAACCATATATATGTGTACATATATATATATATGTGTGCGCACATATGTATATATGTTTTGTGTATAAGGCAACATTCAAATGAGAACTATATTTAGATGGAGAAATGGAGAACTAAGGCCACAACCGTAGCCGTAGGCTAGTTTTAAAGATGGACAGTCTAGATTTACAAGCTATTTTGAATGTGAATCAAACAGAAGGGTATTCTAGTAATTTAATAAAAAAATAAACAAAACAAAACAAAAGAGTTTAAGGTGGGCGTGTAATACATGCATTATATTTGAACGTGATACATATTTATCACCTTATCCATCTCCACAATCACTTCCACCCAGAAAAATAGTATGATTTCAAAATTATTTTTACTATCAATCTTTTATATTAACAGAGTAACAAACATGTACCTTGTTCCTGTATTCACGTGTTTATCTTTTTATTTTACTCTATAGAGGGTGTTCAATCAGTCACATGGACATGCATCATTGGAAGAAGGAATAATTTATTTTCCATAATAGTTGTTATCCTTTTATACTAATTTGTTATTAAGTCAAAATTATTGATCTTTATTAATTTTTGTTTTCAATATGTGATCAAAAAAATTTACATATTAAATTAGTATTACCTGTCCTAAAGAACTAAAACCTAGTGTGGGTCAAGTTTTTGAAACTGTGAATCAGGCTTAGAAATTTTATTGGGCATATGCCCAGAAGTGTAATTTTGTGTGTCCGGCTAACAAAGATAAGAATTACAAACTAAGGTGTAAGTATATAGAGTGTAATCATGTTGGCCATGTGGACAACAACATTTATGCAACTGCTGACAGGAGTGGTTCAAAATGTAGGAGGACAGCATCACAAAGATGTGAATGTAAAGCAAAAAATAATTTGAAGCATTGTGGAGATTCGGACTTTTCCGTGTTTGCATTTGCAGAGGAACACAACCATCCTCTTGGTGATGAAGAAATTAAAAAAAATCTCATATGTAACGGACATTTGACCTTTGGAGATAAGAATTTTATTTATGATGCTAGCAAGGTCAACATAGGACCTAAGCGAGCATTTTATGTTCTTAAAGAGTGGGTAGGATCATATAAAAATGTTTGTGCTACTCTTACAGAATTTAAAAATTTTGGACGTGATCTTAAAGCTCGAATAGGGGAACATGATGCTGATATGATACTTGACAAGTTCAAACGGCTTAAGGAAAAATGTAACGACTCTTTTTATTATGAATATAAAGTTGATGCTAAAGGTCATCTTACTGGATTATTTTGGGCTGATGCCATCGGTCGCAGAAACTACAGTATTTTTGGTGATGCTCTGTCTTTTGATCCTACTAACGGAACAAATAAGTACTAATATGCGGTACTACATTTTATAACATCATTTTATTAATATAGTTGTTCTGTTTCATTAAATACTATATGATTTGTGAAATGAGGAGCAATTTCTCTCCGTGTTTAATAATATTAATTTTAGTTGTCTTTTTCAGTCAATTATATATTTATTCACGTCTCTGGTGATGAGGATCAAGGAATGAATATGTTAATTGGGATTTGGCTATGTGTACTTGTTGTGATGTTCAATTGGAGAGGACGCAACCATTGGTTGTGAAGCTTACTTGGACAACAAGGAATAAATTATTAGCTACTTGTCCAACTTCGTGCATCGCTCCTTTATTCCTTGTTGTCCAAGTAAACTTCACAACCAATGGTTGCGTCCTCTACAATTGAACATCACAACAAGTACACATAGCCAAATCTCAATTAACATATTCATTCCTTGATCCTCATCATCTGGCCACCTAAAACAATCACAGAATTTGGTACATGATTAAATCTATAAAACTAGCTGTATTTAGTTATTAGTTCGATTAAGAGTTGTATTGAATCTAGATATAAATATCTTTGTTTATAGTTCTTAGTGTCTAGGTGATACTCTAAATTGTGGTTGATGAAATTTACTGTTAGTCGGAGGTCTAAAAAACTAGTGTAACATAAGAATATATTGGAATTATGTTAATTGTATTTTTTTTAAGTTCCAAAAATTTTACATTCTACAAATTTTACATTCTAAAAATTATGTTAATTGAGGTGTTCTATCAGATTCTGAGCTTTATTTCACTGCAGAAATCAAGGATATTTTTCTAAAAATTTATTTATTTTCGAATTTATTTTATTAAAAATATGAATTTTTGTTCGGATGATTGTTTGTATGATTTGATGATTGAATGTTGTAGAGCTTGTTTTCCTGATGATTTTCATATGTCATACGTCTGATTTGGAGTTCAATAACATGCTCAAAAGTGGGTTTAATTTTCGAATTTCAAAATTAGGGTTTATAACCCGTATGAATGTTTTTAATTGAAATTTGGGGGTTTTTGATTCAGGGGTTATTAGCTGTTGATTTATAGTGGGTTGTGTTCCTTATAAAATTTGCAATCGATTGATATATAGCTCGTTAACAGAGGATGCTTGAATCGAAGGGAGTTGTGTTTTAAAGATTTGCGATGTTCGCCGGAAACCAGCGATGTTCTTGGCCAATTTCCGGCCAGAACAGGGATGATTAGAATGTTTTGAATGCATGAACAAGTTCCTGGTGTTGTGTAGTGTTGATCTGGAGGTGTTGTGGGGTGAGGACGCCGGGATCGTCTTCTCCGGCCACCCCCGATTTTCCGGCGACTGAAACTGCAAAATTGCAGTTTAGTCCCTGTATTTTTGAAGATGGTGAAGTTTAGTCCCTGTAGTTTGCAAAGTTTTCAAAAAATAGGATTCCTGTTTATAAAATGTTTAAAAATCATATTTCCTATTTATTTTTATTATAAAAATTCATTTTTAATTTTTGAAAATTCTGAAAATTATTATTTTAATTCCGAAAATTATTTTTAATTCACAAATAAATCTGAATTAATTAGTTAATTAATTTCAGTTAATTTATGATTGATTAATTGGTCAATTAATTCGAAAATTAATTGATTAATTGATTTAATTAATTATTAATTAATTTTAATTAGTTATTTAATTAGATTTAATTATTTAAAAATGATTTAAAAATTCTGAAAAATAGTTTCGAGCTTTAAAATATTATTCTAAATTATTTCCAAGGCTCGATAATTATTCTAAAATTATTTCGGAGCCAGAATGGGCCAACCGAACCCTGTTTATTAACCCGAAATTGATCCAACGACCCGTTTTAATTCCGAAAAATATTTTAAAAATCATTTTAAATACCCGAAAGCATATTTATGACCCGAGACTTCTTTATAGATGATATGTCATTGATTATGTGATGTATTATGTGTTATACGTGACTTGTTGTTTGACTATCGGTCTATATATTTGGTGTTTACTTGGTTATTGCATAGATTTCAATCCGTTAATCGGATTTGGGTAAAACGAAGGGTAGATAGAAGTATGTGTTGAATAGAATCCTGTGAGTTGATGATTGATAGATGCTTATGATATTTGAGCAGAAGAGGCAAGGCGTAGGAAAGGGAAACAGGTAGTTGAGGAGTAAGACGATTGTGATTGAAAGCAAGTGCAGGATAGTAAGCTAATATCAGGCAAGTGTTCTGAACTTTCTCGGGATATTGTAATTCTTGATAGTCTTGTTGACATTGCAAGTGCTTTGAAGCACGGAAACCTAAATCCTGATTTCAGTTATTGTTCTTGAGCTATGAACCATATTCTTTCTAAGCCATTGATTATTGTATACCCAAACACGAACCACAAATCTACGATACTACTCCACAAATACATACAAACTAAATACCAGACACTGAACTGAATTATTATATACTCAATCCATGATATCTTATGCTTTGAAAGACCAAATCCTTGAAACCCTGAAACGTTGTTTCCTTTGTTATCCAATTCTTTCATTACCCAGCATTCAAGCTTTGAAAGTACCTTGTTGATCCTTACAAGGATTGAAACCCTTTCATTGTTAAACATTTATTGTTGTTAATGATTTCAGTTATTGTTTATTATTACATATTCTGTTATTATGCTAGAATTGGATTGTTTTTATAAAATTGTGGACCAGATTCGTGGTCAGACCATATAATGGTCAAGTTAGGCCAATGTGTGCCTTGGATCCAGTAGTTAGAGCAATGATGTGTGCCTTGCTCGGGGTTAGTGCGTGACTGATCAGCAGCCTAACCTTGGTTTTAAATTAAAAGTATAATATCCAATTCTAAATCATAATCCATTGTTCACTTGATATCATAACCATATTCACCTGATGATCATTATTCTCAGTTTTGTCATTGTGACTTGCTGAGCTAGTTAGCTCATTTATGCGATGTTGTTTATATTCTTTCCAGTTAAAAAGGAACCAGTTGGTAAAGAGGATCCCCAGTCCAGCGCGAGAGCTAGGGGTTCAGGTTGAGAAAGCTGAGCTAGTAGGCTTCTTTTGGAATAATTTAAGTTTGTAAAAGTTTGTAATAATGTTTAATACTCAGTTTGAATTTGAAATAGTTGGGATTTGAACGGTTTGTAATATATTAGTGTGTTTGGCTTGTGTGCATACTTTAACCTGTTGCGGTCCGTGGTGGTTGGTAAGTAGGTTCATTGCGTATATTATTATGTTAGATATATTTGATAATGTCACGGCTAATATGTTTTATGTTTAGATTTCAGATCTTATTTGAACAGGATAAATCAGTACTTATACTGGACGTCAGGACTTAAGGGATATCAGTACTTATGTTATCAGGAGATAAGCATCAGGAGATAGATATCAGAACTTAACTGCTGAAGGACGATCAGATAAGGACAGTAGCTGATTAAAGTTAAGAAGATCAAGATAAACATAAGAAGAGATATGCATGAAGAAGGAATTCCGTAAAGAATGGAATACTTGGAAGAAAAGATATCTGATTGATATATATTAGGAAGCAGAATTATATTCCATATCAATTAGCGATTATCTTGTAACTGTGTAATATATAAACACAGACATAGGGTTTACACTATAAGTGTTATCATTATCGAGAATATTATTTACTGTAACCCTAGCAGCTCTCGTGATATTTTGTTCATCACTGAGAGATAACAGTTCCAGATTGTAACAGAGTTTATTGTTTCAATAAAGTTTGTTTTCTGTTACATAAGTTCTTGAAGTTTGATTTGATTGTAATAAACACTGTATTCACCCCCTCTACAGTGAAAGTGTGACCTAACAAGTGGTATCAGGGCCTTCTGTTAACACACATACAGTTAAAGATCCAAACACAATCATGTCTGACACAGAAACTCCAACTAAGCCTACCAAAACTGAGGAATCATCAAAGACATCAATTCAGAGTCGATATGAGACTATCAGAGTTCCCATATTGAGACCATCTGAATATCCCATATGGAAGGTAAGGATGACCATGTTTCTGGAAGCAACAGATCCAGAATACCTTGATAGAATCAAGGAAGGGCCTCACAAACCTACCAAGCTCGCTGTTGTAGTTGCAGGTGAAGCAGCAAAGACTGTACCAAAGGAAAATAGTGATTACACTACTGAAGATATAGCATCTATTGCTAAGGATGCCAAGGTACGACACTTACTGCATAGTGCCATTGATAATGTAATGTCAAACAGGGTAATCAACTGCAAGACTGCCAAGGAGATATGGGATGCACTGGAGACAAGGTGTCAAGGAACTGAAACAGTTAAGAAGAACAGGAAGACAATACTCACTCAAGAGTATGAATATTTTGACTCAAAATCTAATGAGTCATTGAATGATTTATATGATAGATTTGTCAAACTTTTGAATGATTTGTCATTGGTTGATAAAGAGTATGATCTTGAAGATACCAACCTAAAATTCCTGTTAGCTCTTCCTGAATGCTGGGATTTGAAGGCAACAACAATAAGAGACAACTACAATCTTGATGAAACAACTCTTGATGAAATCTATGGAATGCTCAAGACTCATGAACTTGAGATGGAACAAAGAAGCAAGAGGAAAGGAGAAAAGTCAAGGACAGTTGCTCTCAAGGCTGAAGAGGAATCCCCCAAAGCACCTTCCTCAAAGAAAGACAAGGGTAAAGCTCTTTTCATAAAGTCTGATACTGAGTCATCAAGTTCTGAGAGTGATGATGACTCAGATTCTGAAAGCTTGCCTGAAACTGATGCTGATGAGGAGATGATGAAGCTGTGTGCTCTTATGGTGAAAGGAATCACAAAGATTGCATACAGGAAGTTCAGGAAGGGAAAGAAGTTTTCCAGGAAAGGCATAAGTTCTGATAAGAAGAATTTCAGAAGATCTGAAGGAAGAGGAGGAAAGTCTGACAGAGGAGATTACGCCAATGTTAAAAGTTATAATTGTGGTGAGAAAGGCCACATATCTCGTGATTGCAAGAAGACCAAGAGTGACAAAGGCAAAGCTCTTGTCACAAAGCAGAAAAGCTGGACAGACACCTCAGACTCTGAAAGTGAGGAGAACTATGCATTGATGGCAAATGCTGATAAATCAAGTTCTGATAGCAGTTCTGAAGCTGCTGAAACAAAGGTACCTCAGACTACTTATGCTTTTCATACTGATGATATTAATGAGTTGAGAAGATATCTTAAAACCATGTTTGTTAGTTATAGAGATCAAACTTTAACATGTGAAAGATTAACTTCTGAAAATCTTATTTTTAGGAAAAGAAATGATTTCTTAGAAAAAGAGTTAGTCATGTTCCATCAAACTCAGAAGGATAGAGATGATGCTTTTTATGTTAGGGATGAAGTGCTAAAAATGAATGAATCTCTAAAAACTGAGTTAGAAAAGGAGAGAGAGATTATTAGGACTTGGACTAACTATGGCAAAACAACTCAAAATTTGCTAAGCAGTGGAAACTGGAAAGAGGGCTTAGGTTATGGAGAAAATAAAAATGAAAAAGGAACTGTAGAAATTAGGCCTGTTGATAAGCAAAAGCCGAAGTTAAAACCTGTTAAGTTTGTAACTGAAAAATCTGAAAATGAGAAATCAGAAGTTAAAAAGGAATTAGCTTCTGACAAACTAAAACAGGAAAAGACAGCTGAAGTTAACATAGGCTTAATGACAAAGAAGCAGCTTAAGCATAAGCTGAAAGATGTTAAGAATGCAAACAAGGTAAAATCACCTAGGAAAAATAGGAATGGACAGGAAGGTGTGAATAAAAGCAATAACTATAAATCTGTTCCTGATGCTCCTAGGAAAGCATGTCATAACTGTGGAAGTCCTAACCATCTGGCTTCTTTTTGCAGGAAGAATAAGAATATTAACTCCTTATCTTCAAAATCAGGAGTTAAGAGTCAGTCTGTTAGATACAAACCACAAAATCCTTGTTTTCATTGTGGTAGTTTATGGCATTCCATTTATACTTGTAAGGAATATCATAGTTTGTACTATGATTATTATCAAATAAAACCTTCTTTAAAGAAAGTTTCTGTTGTTCCTTCTAGTGTAAGTTCTGATTCAAAGTCTGGTAGTATAAGTTCTGATAAGAAAACTGTTAACATAAAATCTGATGCTAAATCCGCTGCAAATGTTAACAAACCTAAAAAGGCCAAAGGATCCAAGCAAGTCTGGGTCCTTAAAACTAATAATTAGTGGTCTTTTTGATTGCAGGGCAACAGGAAAAATATTTTAGTTCTGGACAGTCGATGTTCAGGACATATGACTGGAAATAAGGCCCTGCTATCAGACTTTGTGGAGAAAGCTGGCCCAAGTGTTTCTTATGGAGATGGCAACATTGGAAAAACTTTGGGATATGGCAATATCAATCTTGGGAATGTCATCATTAAAGATGTAGCTCTGGTCTCAGGACTTAAACACAACTTACTGAGTATAAGTCAAATCTGTGACAGAGGTTATCATGTTGATTTCTTTGCAGAACATTGTGAAATAGTTAGTAAATCTAAAGGAAAAGTTGTTCTGAAGGGATTCAGGCGTGGTAACATTTATGAAGCTAAGCTTTCAACAAGTTCTGATGGTTCTGCAATCTGTTTAGTGAGTAGAGCCTCAATTGAAGAAAGCTGGAATTGGCACAAGAAACTCTCTCATTTAAACTTCAACAAGATAAATGAACTGATCAAGAAAGATCTTGTCAGAGGACTGCCAAAATCAGTGTTTGCTCCTGATGGTCTTTGTGACTCATGTCAGAAGGCCAAACAAAGAAAATCTTCATTCAAGAGCAAGACTGAATCATCAATTCTTGAGCCTTATTATCTACTTCATGTTGATCTATTTGGTCCAGTGAATGTCATGTCTATTGCAAAGAAGAAATATGCGTTGGTCATAGTAGATGAGTTCACCAGATACACATGGGTGTATTTCTTGCACACAAAAAGTGAAACTGCATCTATCCTGATTGATCATGTCAAAGATCCAAACACAATCATGTCTGACACAGAAACTCCAACTAAGCCTACCAAAACTGAGGAATCATCAAAGACATCAATTCAGAGTCGATATGAGACTATCAGAGTTCCCATATTGAGACCATCTGAATATCCCATATGGAAGGTAAGGATGACCATGTTTTTGGAAGCAACAGATCCAGAATACCTTGATAGAATCAAGGAAGGGCCTCACAAACCTACCAAGCTCGCTGATATCCCTTAAGTCCTGACGTCTAGTATAAGTACTGATTTATCCTGTTTAAATAAGATCTGAAATCTAAACATAAAACATATTAGCCATGACATTATCAAATATATCTAACAATCTCCCCCAACTTGTAAATTAGCAAAATATACAAGTTTAACAGATATTTGATGATGTCAAAAACATTAAGTACAAATGCATGAGAATTAGACAAGATAACTATAACTTACAGTCCTTAAAGCTTTTACCAATTCAACTTCTGATAACAACTTTAGTCTGTATACACATCAGAATTTAAGCAGTTGTAGATCTTCGACTTGGCTTCATCATTTTCTGATCTCTCTGATGTCAGGAGTTGTTCTGAGATAATTCTTCAACAAACATTTCTCAGCATATCTGAGTTCATCAATCATTCTCCGTTTGACATCTTTAAGCTCTGCAGTATCTTCACCAGTTTGAAATATTGTAGCTCTGAGATCATTAATCTTTGCTTTTCTCAACTCCTGATCTAGTCTTATGACATAAGTTTTGTCAGACTCTAGATTAAACTCAAGCCCCTTAATACCAAGATATGTTCTGATCTGTGCAGTATTAGGCTTCATATCAACAATATCACCATTGTGATTTCTGTACTTTGGAACATATATGCTGTCAGACTTAACAGAATAAAGTCTTTTCTGTCTCTGAATCTGTTCTTTCAAATAGTTTGCAGCAGTCCCTGTCAATCTGTCATCCACTTGAAGTAAGAATAATACATGCTCCAATTCTTTAAAATACTTCAATGGAATGGCATTTTGTCTTATATGATAAACCCTACCATCTGTCATTAAATACAACAAGATGTGTTCCTTCAAGTAGGTATGGTAAACCATTTGTACAGATTCCAATTGATTCAATCTTTCAGGAGTTGCTCCAATTCCTGGTTCACTCAAGGAAGTTGGATCATTGGTAGTGTTGTGTACTCTTCTTTCATCAGCACTTCCCAATCCAGTTTTATCTCTTGCTTCCTTTCCAGTAACTACTCTAGCTTCAAAACGACTTGCAGTAGTCTTCAAAGGTTGAGTTTGTTTTGCTTTAGTGAATCCTGGTAGGAGTGTTTTTGATCTTCCTTCTGATATCAAGTTAACTTGAGCTGTGTCGGAGGTTACTTGCTTCTTTTGAATATCAGAACTTTTAATTTCTTGACTCTGAACAACTTGAGCTGTGTCAGAGGTTGTTTTAAGAACTTTTCTTGAAGTCAGAGCAAGATTATCTTCTTTATCAGTAATTTCTTCATCAACAGGAGGTACATAAACTTTAAAGGTTCACCAACCTTTTCTTTACCCTTGGATCTTGGATCTATCTTTGGTTGTGATTTAGCAAATGTTGCTTCAGTTTGTGCCTTTTCTTTAATCACAATACCTTTCAGTTTTGGAAGTGACTTTTTACCAGAAGCTTCAGATTTAGATGTGGCTTTCTTTGATTTAAGTCTAGCTTCTTCTTCCTTTAAACTTTCCAAGTCCATTCCTGGATTTTCTTGAAGAAATAACTGTCTTGACATTTCTTCATCAAGATCTAGAAGTTCATCAGAATTTATTCTTTTACCAGTATCAGAACTTATTCTCTTCCCAGTATCAGAACTTATCCTGTGACTTGCAATTTCAGCATTTCTTGATGAGAATCTTTTACCTTGACTATGACCTCCACCCATTCCAGAGTTTCCTTGGTCATCTTTTTCATCATCCTTTCCTTGCAGTGTCTTGTCATCCTTGCATTTGGACTTAATCACTTTCTCCCCCTTTTTGGCATCAGCAGGAAGTAGAAGAGAGATAAGCAATTCCACTGAAGATTGGATTTCAGTCAGTTGTGATTGCTGAGAAGCTTGATTTTGCAGAATTTTATCAATCTGTGCTTGTTGACGATCTTGAGTCTTCTCAATATAAGCAATCCTGTCCATAGATGGTTGAAAGAACTTTTTCTTATCAAGTTTTCAAACTTGTTCTTGTTTGATAAAGTTCTCCTGAATCTTGTGTATTTCTGCATGAGTAGTTGAATGAAGACCTTGTAGATGTTTAGTACTCAATGCAGTGACACGAAGCTGAGTTTTGAAATCATCAGAATTTAACATTTCATCAGCTTTAGTCAAGTGCTCAGTAAGATGTAACGCAGATGGAATATATGAGACTGAGTTCCATTCCTTAGTCCACTCCTGTCCTGCAGGAGTTTCACTCCAAGGCACTGGTGGTTCCTCTGTAACAAACTTCTTTACTAGTTCAGACTTAGAAAGAGGAATGTGTCCTGAAGGACCTGCTGCATCAGTATTTGCAGTTGGAGCAGCATCACCAGTATCTCCAGCATGTGCAGCATCAGAACTTATAGAATCAGTATCATCTGATATAATAGCAGTGTGAGTAGCAATGGAGGCGTCAGCATCCTCTAATTGCTGATCTGATGCTAAGTTCTGATCAACAGCCATATCCTGATGCTCACCTAAAGTCTGATCATCAGTGTCTAGATGCAGAGAAGGTGACTTAGATAATTCCGGAGTTTGAATAGCATCAGTAACAGGTGTTGGCAAAAGATTTGTTGCTGTTGGAGCTTCTAAGAAAATTACTCCAGGCACAACTAAGTGTTGATCAGCATTATCAGCACTTGTGCCTTGATTACCAAGAGACACAGATGGGAAATTAGCCTTGTCAGATACAGTTTCCTGAGATGGAGTGGATGGAGAAGAAGTAACTGGATCAAATTCTTTTTCTTATGAGATCAGAGATTCCTGATCCCCTTCCTTAGCTGCTTCCTCTTCATCATCTGAAACTGGCCTTTTTGCCCTCTGTTTCTTGTATTTCCTTGGTAATTTAGAGTCCTTGGAAGTTTCAGGAATTGTCATTTTTCTAAGCCTCTTGAGAAGCTTAGATCCTCCAAGTTCAGAATCCTTCTGAGAAATCTTTTTCTCAGCTGCAGTTACCACAGGTTCTGATGTAATTTCAATTTCATCAATGTATTATACATAGTGGTAGACATGCATTTAAAAGTAGTGGTAAATACCTTGTTGATCCTTACAAGGATTGAAACCCTTTCATTGTTAAACATTTATTGTTGTTAATGATTTCAGTTATTGTTTATTATTACATATTCTGTTATTATGCTAGAATTGGATTGTTTTTATAAAATTGTGGACCAGATTCGTGGTCAGACCATATAATGGTCAAGTTAGGCCAATGTGTGCCTTGGATCCAGTAATTAGAGCAATGCTGTGTGCCTTGCTCGGGGTTAGTGCGTGACTGATCAGCAGCCTAACCTTGGTTTTAAATTAAAAGTATAATATCCAATTCTAAATCATAATCCATTGTTCACTTGATATCATAACCATATTCACCTGATGATCATTATTCTCAGTTTTGTCATTGTGACTTGCTGAGCTAGTTAGCTCATTTGTGCGATGTTGTTTATATTCTTTCCAGTTAAAAAGGAACTAGTTGGTAAAGAGGATCCCCAGTCCAGCGCGAGAGCTAGGGGTTCAGGTTGAGAAAGCTGAGCTAGTAGGCTTCTTTTGGAATAATTTAAGTTTGTAAAAGTTTGTAATAATGTTTAATACTCAGTTTGAATTTGAAATAGTTGGGATTTGAACGGTTTGTAATATATTAGTGTATTTGGCTTGTGTGCATACTTTAACCTGTTGCGGTCCGTGGTGGTTGGTAAGTAGGGTCATTGCATATATTATTAGTATCTTTATTATTGTTATAAGCAGGTTATAATTAAGGTGTGTGTGTGGACCCCAAACTTCTGACCCGGATTTGGAGGGCGCCACAGCTAGTATATATAAATACATACATATGTTTTATACGAAACCTGATTGTATGTGGTGGTGAAATGTTTTGTCAAAACCAATAACCCTAATTTCGTAAAATGACGAGTATACGTATTTTCTGGAAACGAACACCGAACCGATTTTCGAGAACATGAACCCTAACTGATGCGTGTATTACAATAATGTGTATGTTACGAGTCAGGTGTTGTTAACATACAGGTAGATTAATAGCAAGAATATGTCAAGTATAATCAAATGTCTAAGTTAGGATATTTCGACTTTGTAGGTTCTAGTCGGAAGGCCTGAGAGTTGGCACTGGACTAAAGATAACTTAGTGATTAGTCGACAAGCTCCGCAAGGTTCCAATAGAAGGGCCTGAGTGTCGAGGTCAGATCCAGGATAGTCAAATAGTAAGGCAGTAAAGCCGAGTGTCCAAATCAGTTCAAGATCAATCAGAAATAGTTGTAAAGCTCTGCAAGGCAAGCACCCCTGACCATATCTTTATGGTTCAGTAGAACATGAATAATTGTTGATTTAAATTTTATACGGGAACAGAACATTTTAAGTTACGTATCCCCTGTGTTCAAATTATTTTGTTACCTTGTGTTTTGGGGGAAAAGTAACTTCTGAAAATACCTATCTCTAAGTTTTGAATAAAATGAAAATGTTTTGGGAAGTGTGCTATGATAGAATTATTTTGAAAAGAGATAGGTAAGTGGTTTGGAAAACTGGATAAAATTGATCAGATAATTGGATGGGCGTGCGCAAGGGCCCGTAATGGCCCGGAAGATAGCGTAAGAGGCGAAGTGGTTGCGCACCCTATTTTAACAACCAGCCCAGCGTGACAGGGACCTAGCTAGTCTCTGAGTTCCGGAACAAGTTTCATGGGATGGCTGATGAAGCCGTCCTATGGAGATAGCCTGATTAGCTGTCTCAACAGGAATCATCCAATACATTCATATCTGAGCATGATTTTAAGGTTCCCATAACGGAACAAGTGATTTTGAGGTTTCCATAACGGAACAAGTGATTTTGAGGTTCCCTTAACGGAATAAATGATTTTATGGTCCCCGTAACAGGACAAATGGTTTTATGGTTCCTGTAATGGAACGGAAGATTTGGAAATAAAAGTAGCATGCTAAAATTGAACTATGGTATTCACACAACACACAACTAATGATACGTTTTATAGAGCATGCTAGTTATTGATATCCAGTTTATACATGTTTTACTTTTTTTCATTAACGAATTATAATTTCTGTTCCTAAAACTGTTTATCATAAATTGTTTTACTTGTTATTCATATATTGGTATGCTGAGTAATTGATTGCTCACCCTTGCAGAATGTTTTATATATGTATTGCAGATATCTAGGAGATTCTTTCGTGGTAGTCAGGGCAGAGTTCCAGTTCCTTCTGTGTCAGGAACTTCTGAAGTAGTTGTGTCAGACCAAAATTGGTCTGTTGAGTTGTTGTATTAAGATAGTATTGTCAAGGTGGTTGTAATGAATTAGTTTTGTAGTAATTATAACCTAAGTCATACTAAACCCTGGAAAAGATCGTGGTAAGAGGGGTCGTGATTATATTTTATCATTAAAATGGATTATATTATGTTGGTTGTTGTGTTGTGGATGATGTCAACTCCTGACCCTGGGTCTGAGACCGTCATAGTTGGTATCAGAGCTACAAGTTTGAGTCCCTGATTTAGGTTAGAAGTAGAGTCAAAAGAGTTCAGGAAGGTTTATATATAGATGTGAGTCAGCAATTCAATCAGAGGAGCGAGTCTAAGAGTTCAGTCGAGGGTTTCGAAGGTGTAACCCTGACGCCTATTGAGAATTGGTTGGAACTGCCCTAGCTTTTAGTAAGTCTCCCTTTTATTTAGATATTATTGGCAATGTTTGGTAAAGGTTTCTAGTTTCCTATCTCAAGGAAGTGAGTCTGACCATGAAAGTTCAATTGGAATAGTAATAGTCAGTGGCTGCTATGACAGCCGAGTCTCATAGGGAATGTGGATCACTACTGTGGTTTATATCTTGAACCCTTATATTTATTTCCTCGAGGTTCTATCGGTTGATTGGGGCAAACAATACATATGATTTGATTATTTGTCTGTGTGGCAAAGGGTCTGGTGGGACACCACCAAATAATGTGTTGTACCAGTATGGTACTAAGACTGGCCATCTTACGTACTTGTATGGTTGCTCTCAATCGTATCCACATCTTCTTCACTTTTCTTTCAGAATGGATTACCTTGATTTTGAAATTTTATTTGGCATTCTATGATAATGAATTTCTTCAGTAACCTCTGTAGTTAGACAGTCCTAGTTAGGGAAAGTAAACGGAGAGTTGACTGTCAGGAGGGATAAAGTTCTTTATCCGGTGGCTATTTCGGAATAACGGTAGAAGAAAGGATTCAGGATCCATTTGAAAAGGTTGTCGTCTTAGAAAAGTTTGTTCAGTGGTGGGCGAGTCAATGGCAAATGATAGGGAACCGCCTTTAGAAGAATTCAGATCTGAATTCAGTGGGTTGTGATTGATTAATTGTGATTGTGGGTTTGTGAATTGCGGTTGTTGATTGGTTTAACGTCGATTTTTGTTTCGACGGGTATTCCGATAAACAAAGGAAGTGTCGTCAGATTTCCGGAAAATCAAATTACGAAAAACACAGGAGCGTATCCAGTAATTATCGGGACGTCGAGCGTGTATATATAAATACATACATATGTTTTATACGAAACCTGATTGTATGTGGTGGTGAAATGTTTTACCAAAACCAATAACCCTAATTTCGTAAAATGACGAGTAACGTATTTTCTGGAAATGAACAACGAACCGATTTTTGAGAATGTGAACCCTAACAGATGTGTGTATTACAATATTATGTATGTTACGAGTTGGGTGTTGTTAGCGTACGGGTAGATTAATAGAGAGAATATGTCAAGCATAATCGAATGTCTAAGTTAGGGTATTTCGACTTTGTAGGTTCTAGTTGGAACTCCCGAGAGTTGGAACTGGACTAAAGATAACCTAGTGATCAGTCGACAAGCTCCACAAGATTCCAATCGAAGGGCCTGAGTGTCGAGGTCAGATCCAGGATAGTCAAATAGTTAGGCAGTAAAGCCGAGTGTCCAAATCGGTTCAAGGTCAATCAGAAATAGTTGTAAAGCCCTGCAAGGGAAGTACCCCTGACCATATCTTTATAGTTCGGTAGTATATGAATAATTGCTGATTTAAATTTCAAACTGGAACAGAACATTTTAAGTTACATATCCCCTGTGTTCAAATTATTTTGTTAACTTGTGTTTTGGGGGAAAAGTAACTTCAGAAAATACCTATCTCTAAGTTTTGTATAAAATGAAAATGTTTTGGAAAGTGTGTTATGATAGAATTATTTTGAAAAGAGATAGCTAAGTGGTTTGGAAAACTGGATAAAGTTGATCAGATAATTGGATGAACGTGCGCAAGGGCCCGTAACAACCAGGAAGATAGCGTAAGAGGCGAAGTGGTTGCGCACCCTATTTTAACCACCAGCCCAGCGTGACAGAGATCTAGCTAGTCTCTGAGTTCCGGAATAAGTTTCATAGGATGGCAGATGGAGCTGTCCTATGGAGATAGCCTGATCAGTTGTCTCACCAGGGATCATCCAATACATTCATATCTGAGCGTGATTTTGATGTTCCCGTAATGGAATAAGTGATTTTAAGGTTCCCGTAACGGAACAAGTGATTTTGAGGTTCTCTTAACGGAATAAATGATTTTATAGTTCCCGTAACGGGACAAATAGTTTTATGGTTCCTGTAATGGAACAGAAGATTTGGAAATAAAAGTAGCATGTTAAAGTTGAACTCGGGTATTCACAAAGCACACAACTAATGATACGTTTTACAGAGCATGCTAGTTATTGATATCCAGTTTATACATGTTTTACTTGTTTTTCATAAATGAGTTATAATTTATGTTCCTACAATTGTTTATCATAAACTATTTTAGTTGTTATTCATATATTGGTACTGCTGAGCAATTGATTGCTCACCCTTGCAGAATGTTTTATATATATATTGCAGATACCAAGGAGATTCTTCCGTGGTAGTCAGGGCAGAGTTCCGGTTCCTTCTGTGTCAGGCTCCTCTGACGTAGTTGTGTCAGACCAAAAATGGTTTGTTGAGTTGCTATATTAAGATAGTATTGTCAAGGTGGTTGTAATGAATTAGTTTTGTAGTAATTATAACCTAAGTCATACTTAACCCTGGAAAAGATCATGGTAAGAGGGGTCGTGATTATGTTTTATCATTGAAATGGATTATATTATGTTGGTTATTGTGTTGTGGATGACGTCAACTCCTGACCCCGGGGCTGAGACCGTCACATTTACAACCTGCATAATCTGCATCTGAATAACCAGTTAGATCAAAGCCAAAATCTCTAGGGTACTTAATGCCAAGTTTTGGTGTTCTTTTGAGATATCTGAAGATTATCTTAATAGATATTAAATGGGATTGTCTAGGATCAGCCTGAAATCTAGCACAAAAATAAGAAGCAAACATTATATCTGGCCTACTAGATGTTAAATATAAAAGTGAGACAACCATGCCTCTATAGCTTGAAATATCCACAGACTTTTCAGTAGTGTTTAATTCAAGTTTAGTTGCAGTGGCCATGGGAGTTTTGTAGATGTGCAATCCATTATATCAAACTTCTTTAAAAGATCATAAATATATATAGTTTGACTAATGAATATTCCATCACTAACTTGCTTAACTTTTAAACCAAGAAAATAAGTTAGTTCTCCCATCATGCTCATTTCATATTTACTTTGCATCAATTTGGCAAACTTTTTGCAAAGTTTTTCATCTATAGAGCCAAATTTTATCATCTATATAAATTTGAACAAGAATACTAGAGCCATTAACATTTCTAAAGAATAAGGTTTTGTCAACAGTACCTCTAGTGAAGTGATTTTCTAAGAGAAACTTTGACAAAGTATCATACCAGGCTCTAGGTGCTTGCTTCAATCCATAAAGTGCTTTCAAAAGATAGTAGACATATTCTGGAAAATTTGGGTCTTTAAAACCAGGAGGCTGATTGACATAGACTTCCTCCTCCAAATCTTCATTCATAAAGGCACTTTTGACAGCCATTTAATAGACTTTAAAATTGGCATGGGCTGCATAGGCTAAGAAAATTCTGATGGCTTCAAGTGTTGCAACAGGGGAAAAAGTTTCATCAAAATCTAGTCCTTCTTGTTGACAGTAGCCCTTAGCAACCAATCTAGCTTTGTTCCTTATAACTATGCCATTTTCATCCATCTTGTTTCTGAATACTCACTTGGTGTCAATAGGATTCTTTCCTTTAGGTTTGGGTATCAGCTTCCATACTTTATTCCTTTCAAATTAGTTTAGCTCCTCTTGCATAGCCAAAACCCAATCAGGATCCAACAGAGCTTCTTCTACCTTTTTACGTTCTTCCTGAGATAGAAAGCTGCTATATAGACATTCACCTTGAGTTGCTTTCCTTATTTGCACTCTTGAAGATGCATCACCAATGATTAGTTCAAATGGGTGATCTCTAGTCCATTTTCTCTGTTGAGGTAGATTAGCTCTAGATAAAGAGGCCTCATTGTTGTTTTGATGTGTGATAGAGTTTTGATTAGAAGAAACTCCCCCTGTGTTTGTGGAACTTTGACTTGTAGTTGGGGTCCTTTCTGATTGTGATCTGTATTGGCCCTCAATTTCTATTAATGATTCAACGGATGTTGAATTTTTCCTTTCGACGGATGATGCAGATTGTCTTCCAACAGATGATACACTTAGTCTTTCTATGGATGTTGAGTTATGTGCTTCATTTGTTGTATACTTTTCTACATTGTCCTTAGGTCTTTCTTCTTGATCACTGTCATCATCATTATCATCACAAATTATTTCAACATTTTTAAATTTGAGGCTTTTATGGAAATCTCCATCTTGCAGTCCTTCAATATTTTTATCATCAAACACAACATGTACAGATTCCATAACAATGTTGGTTCATATATTGTAGACTCTATATACTTTTTCAACTGCATATCTAACAAAAATGCCTTCATCTGCTTTGGCATCAAACTTCCCATGTTGATCAGTTTGATTCCTTAAAATATAGCATTTACAGTCAAATACATGAAGAAAGTTCAGTGTTGGCTTCTTATTCTTGAACAATTGTAGGGAGTCATGCATTTTGTTTGATTAACCAAAGAGATATTCTGAGTGTAGCATGCAGTATTTACAGCTCCATCCCAAAAGTATATTGGTAACTTCGATTCTTCTAGCATAGTCCTTGCAACTTCAATAAGAGATCTGTTTTCCTCTCCACCACACCATATTGTTGTGGGGTTCTTGCTTCTGAGAATTCATGCATGATCCCATTCTCTTCACAAAATAATCTCATTACAGAATTCTTGAACTCAGTTCCATTGTCACTTCTGATTCTTCTTACTTTGAAGTCAGGATGATTGTTGACTTGCCTTATGTGATTGATGATGATTTCACTAGCTTCATTTTTGGATTTTAGAAAATATGTCCAAGAGAACTTTGAGAAATCATCCACAATTACTAGGAAGTATCTTTTCTTTGAGATTGACAATATGTTTACTGGTACAAATAAATCCATGTGCAGTAATTGTAGAGGTTCTTCAATTGTTGAATCAAGCTTCTTTCTGAATGATGCCTTGATTTATTTTCCTTTCTGACATGTATCACACAATCCATCCTTTGAGAATTCCACTTGAGGAATACCTCTTACCAAATCTTTCCTGACTAGCTCATTCATAGTCTTGAAGTTAAGGTGGGATAGCTTCTTATGTCACAACCAACTTTCATCTTGACTTGCCTTGCTAAATAGACAAGTGACAGATTCTGCATTTGATGAGTTGAAATCAGCTAGGTACACATTTTCTTTTCTCACTCCAGAGAGAACCACTTTGTTTCTTCTCTTATTGGTCACAACACAGGCTTCAGAATTAAATGTTATTGAGTTGCCCATATCACAAAGCTGGCTGATACTCAACAAATTGTGCTTGAGTCCATCCACTAGGGCAACCTTTTCAATGATGACATTATCCTTTGAGATCAAGCCATATCCCACAGTATAACCCTTGTTGTCATCTTCAAAAGTGATACTTAGGCCAGTTCTTTCCTTGAACTCAGTGAGCATGTTAGAATCTCCAGTCATGTGTCTTGAGCACCCATTATCCAAATACCAAAGGTTCTTTTTGTTTCCCTGTACACAACAAAATCAAATCAAGTTGATTTTGGTACCCAAGTTTCCTTGGGTCCTGTTTTGTTAGCCTTTTTCTTAGGTTTCTTAGGTTTATCTTCATGTGACTTAGGTACTTGAATTTCATCCTTAGTCAATTGAGCAGAACCCTTAAAACCATTCATCATTGCAGAATTATCATGCACAACTTGATTAACATGGAAAGGCATATTTTGTGCAAACATGTTATTCCGGTAAGGCATGCTAAATGGCATTTGTGGCATACTAAATACAGCATAGTAAGGATTTTATGCAAATGGCATATTAGCAAACTGGGCATTCAAATTATGTGCAGGCATAACATTTACAGGCATTGTAGGCATACTGGGAAATGAAGGAGGTGGAGACATGGAAGTAGGCATAGAAAGTTTGTAATTAACAGATAAATGATTAACACTACCATACTTAACACACATTTTTCTTGGTGCATATTTATCAGGTGTGTAGTTGTTATGTTTGTTAATTCCTACCTTCTCATTTCTATTGTTTTTCCTTCTAGACTATGTTCTCAGTTCAATTTTCTCTAATCTGTCATTTAATTGCTTAATGGACAGATGCCCTACATTGACTCTCTTGTTCAGTTTCACTTGACTTGTTTCTCCTGGAATAAAGTTCTTAGAAACTAATCCATATTTTTCATTTAATTTAGCTAGCTTAGCTTTGCTAACTGGTTTACTTACACTCAACGGATGTGGCTCATTATCTTTCGACGAACATTTTTTGATTATTCGACGGATAATTTTCATCATCCGTCGAATCCACATCCGTTGAAAGTCCTTCAGCAAGATTGGAATCAAGCTTCTCTTTGTTCTTTTTTCAGGCTGCATCATAAAAGAATTCTATACCTTGAACTTTAGTAATTTGAGCATGGACATCTCTAGATGATTTCCATGCCTTGATTACCTCTTATTCTCGTTCAAGCTGCTTTCTTAATATCTCCTCTTTTTTTAAGGATTCAGTCAATTCATCTTTGGCAATCTTGCATTCTATTTTCAGTTTTCCAAACTCAACAAATTGAGTCTTTAACACAGTGTTTCTTTCACTTAAAAACAGATTGTTCTCTTTAAGATTAGTGTTTTCTTTAGTGAGAGACTTGAGTGTAACACGCAGATGATATAATTTAGTAGACATGTCATTTATGGCATCATTACACTCAGCCTTAGACAAATGTTATAGAATAGTGGTGATTACCTGATTACTTGATGAACTGACCTATATTTCATATGATTTAGCCATAAGTGCTAGATTGACATAGCTTGTATCTTCATCCTCTTCTAATCATTCTGCAACCTAGTCATTTTCCTGTGTGATGAAAGCCCTTTCCTTTTATTTGAGTAACTCAAAATATTTCTGTTTGTAATCAACAACCTCAAACTTCTTTTTACCAGAATCAGACTTTTTGCATTCACTAGCAAAATGACTAGCCAAGCCACACTTGAAACATTTGAATTTAGACTTATCAACATGTTTCCGTTAGACTTGGTTGCTCCAAAATTCTTCTTGAATTTGAGCTTGGAAAATCTACTGGATTGAAAAGCAAGATGCCCATCTATGTCATCCATGTCATCTTGACTACTTTGGTCTTCATGTTCAGCTACTAACCCTTTTCCCTTGCCTTCACAAACTCTATGGTTTGGTGTAGATTCAACAGCTTCAACCTTTGTCTCCTTCTCCTTTTCTTGCTCAGTAACCAATGCAATGGATCCTCCCTTCTTTCTTCCTTTCTCCATCTTCTCATCTTGCTCTATTTCAAGCACATAAGTCTTTGGAATCCCGTACAATCTATCCAAGGTGAATTCCTTGTAATCTTTAGAATTTCTCAATGAGACCGTCATAGGCTTCCATTCCTTTGGCAGAGATCTCAGAAATTTGAGGTTTGAATCTTTTGTTTGATAGATCCTTCCATGCAATTTTAGAGCATTCGGTAATTTTTGAAATCTACTGAAAATGTCAGTGACTGACTCACTTTCTTCACTGTGGAAATGCTCATATTGCTGAATCAAGAGTTGCATTTTGTTTTCCCTTACCTGCTCAGTTCCATCACATATAACTTGAATAGTGTCCCAGACATCCTTAGCAGTTTTGCAGTTTATGGTGTTGTCAAACATGTCACCATCAACACCATTAAACAAAATGTTCATGGCCTTTTTATCCTTATGAACTTCTTCAATGTCAGGATCAGACCATTCTGCTCTAGGCTTTGGGACAGATGGTTCATTTCCTGTAGCAACTCTCATAAGGACATGTGGACCTTTCTCAATGCAGTCCACATATGCTTCATCTTGAGATAGGAGATGCAGGTGCATCTTCACCTTCCAATAGTGGTAGTTGTCTTTGTCCAGAAATGGAATCTTTACTCCAACATCTTTTCTGCTCATCTTGTTAGTTGTTGTGATCTTTAAACTCTTAGTTCTTCAAGAGCTTGCTCTAATACCAATTGTTATTCCCAAACAATCTAAACAAGATTTATAGAAGGGGGTTGAATGTAATTCTGGCTTCTTTTTGGCTTTTAAGAATAATTCTTCTACCAATAAATAACTGTGTTTGATTTGCAGTGGTGCGGAATAAGAATATGACAGAAATCAAATCACAAAGCAATTAAATACAAGTATTTAAAAACTTTCTGGTGGATTGAACTTTTTCACCAGAGATATATATTAAGTAGAGAATTATGTGATACAAACAGTACACAACTGCTTATAAGTTGAACAACAAGAACTACAGAGAAATTATTTATAGATTTTGCTTTATCTATTTCTCTAGTTTTTGCTTACTAACTTAGATACTATTCGACTTGCTACTCTTGGTTTATATACCACCAAGTTACATGATAAAAAGACAAGTAAATAAGACAAAACATTTCAAGTCTAATTTCATGCTCCTTCATTTCTCAATCCAGCATCTTTGAATATCTTCTGTTTAGCAGTGAAATGGAAATGCTTCTTTGTTCTCTAAATCCTTCAAACAGGCTGCCACATTCCATTTACATATGTTGTATAAGACATGCATGTACTTTAACAAGACTAAGATAATTTTTCAACCCTAAGTAAGTTGTATTGTTATCTTAGTTTATATTTGTACTTGTAACATTTTAAATTCTGTAAAAATGCAAAGGAGCAGACTGGAGTCTTTTTCCTGAAACAGTATCAAGCCTAAGGATTCTATCTGGAAGAAGATCAAGGTGATCATGCCTCAGAAGAATTTTGAAGAAGCTTGGAGTTAAATAAATCTTTTTGGTTAAAAATACTCTAAGTCAAGATCTCTACAAGTCACAGATTTAGTGTTATAGAGAAGTCATTCGAGAACTCCAAATGACATATCAAGAAGTCAGGAAAGCTACTAAAGAACTCAGAGAGATATCGACAAGTCAAGAAGACATGAAGGTTGGAGATATTGACAAGTCATTTCTTCACTAGAGAACTCAGAATTATCGACAACTCTACATTCATTAGAGAACTCTGAGTTATCGATAAGTCAAAGTTCACTAGAGAACTCAGAGATATCGATAAGTCAAAATTCACTAGAGAACTCTAAGTCGTCGAAAAGTCATAGTGAAGACATGATGCTGAGAGATCTCGACAAGCCAAAGTTTCATTCGAGAACTCAGAGACCTCTATAAATCAAATTCACTAGAGCATTAGAGATCTCGATAAGTCATTATACTTATCGAGATGTCAAGATCTCTATATGCCTAATTGGAGATCTCGAGTGAAATTCTCAAAGTACAAAATCACATACCAGTTCAATATTCAAGATAAACAATCAACAAACAATCAAACCAGCTGGATTGACAAGTCTACAAAAAGCAGCTTGAAGAATGTGCAAGATCAATGGTGAAGATTAACTGATAGAGGACGATCAAGATAATCACAGGATGCTAAAGATATGCTAAGCCAAATGGAAGAGTTACTTTTCTATAAATAGAAATGACAAGTGACAGTTTAGTAAAGTTAATAGCATGTCTAATTGTACACTGTGTAAACCAGCAGTTAACTAAATTATAAAGCTAACACTGGTCCTTCAGTTAGTTGTAACAATTTAGATAGAAATCTTGTAATTCTCTCAAGAAGAAACTAAGCTCTTAATTAACAAAGAGCGTAGAAATTTGTAGCAAAACATTCTAAATGTTAATATAAAATTAAGTGCGTTTTTGAGGATTTGTGTTCTTTATTTTCTGCAAGCTTAATTCTTGCATGAACACATTTTTACTATAATATTTAATTTATTTTGTTCAACTATAAACATTCAAAGAAAAGCTCAAAACAGTAAAACAAATTCACCGCCCTCTATGTGTTATTCATTTCCTAACAAGTGGTATCAGAGCAAAATCTGAAAGTAAACAGATTCAAGATCTTGGAAGAATGAATACACAGAATATCAGTAGCATTAAAATTCCTACCTTTGACAAAGCTAACTACACTCTTTGGAAAAAGAAAATGATGTTGTTTTATCAGGATGGCCAATTCACTCTATATTCATCCTAAAAAATGGGCCCTTCACTCCTATGATTAGAGTTGAGGAATCTACAGATGGAAACATGGTTATCCCAGCTCATTATCCTCCAAAAGATCCTTCTAAGTATACTGAGCCTGAAAAAGAGAAAGTTTCCCTGGATAGTGGCTTGCAATTAATATTGATTACGTCACTTGATAATGTGATGAACAAAAACATTGTCAACTGTGACACTGCCAAGCAAATATAGGAAAAGATTGAGATACTATGTTAGGGAACTAAGGAAGTTAGATCAAATCAGAGAAGGATACTGATTTCACAGTATGAGAAATTTATGGCTAAGCCAAAAGAAAGCATTACTGATGTGTTTGAAAGATTCAATAAGCTGATAAATGACTTGCAGCTTCATGACAAATACAATGAAGCTGAAGAAGTGAACTTGAAGTTTTTGCTTACTCTCCCTAATCATTTGGAACAGAAAATCTCAGCAATCGGGGAAGAGAGAGATTTGAGCAGAATAACACTGGAAGTTATGTATGGAATTCTTAAAATATATGAACTTGAAATGATTCAGAAAAAATCATTGAGATCTGGCCATGGACATGTTGTAGATAGATCAAGTGCTTTAATTGTCAATGAAAGCCAAACATCTACTGATGAGCGAAGATCTCAAACTCCAGTTGCCTCAACAAGTGAGCAAAGAACAAATGATTCACAGGAACAAGTCATTCTGGAATTGGAAGAAGATGAGTTCTACACACTTGATGAACTGGATAAACTAGATCAGTCAATGTCCTATTAGGCTAGAAAATTCTCTAACATTAGAGTAAAGAAGCCAAGATACTTCAAGGGTAAAGGACAATCTTTCAACAAAGACAACAACTGGAAAGGAAACGGGAAGTACACTTTTGAAAGCAAAACTGGCTACAAAACTAGATTTGTTGACAGATCTAAGATAATGTGCTTCAACTGTGATGAGTTGGGTCATTTTGCTACAGAATGCAGGAAACCTAAGAAAGCAAAGAAGGATAAAGCGTATCTTAAACTTTAAGCAAAGTATGAAGCTCTTCTGAGGAAACAACAAAGCAAAGCTTATATTGCGGAAGGTAAAAGTTGGGATGAATCTAAAAATGATGAAGATGAAGAATTTGGAAACTATGCACTCATGGCCTTGGAGCAAGGAGAATCATCCTCATGTAAATTACAGGTACCAACTTTTACCACAATTGATTTAAATGTGAATCAATATAAGGAAACTGTAGAGAAGATGAGCACATAAATGTTTCACATCCACACAAGCATGGTTGCTGCTAATGAAGAAGTTAGCAGATTAATAAAGATAAATGAGAAGCAAGAAACTGAATTGTTATTGGTGGAGCTTGAAGCTTTAAAACAATAAAATTCATATCTAAAGAACAAGCTCAAGTGTTCAAATGAAATTGAAGCAGTGCGAAGGGAGAAGCTGGAAAAGAATGAAGTGAAGCTGAAATCTTTCCGAAATGCATCTGAACTGGTTGGACCGTACCATGAGAAAAACAAGCCATGTGCAAACATTGATATTGGCCTTGACTATGATGTTATGAATGACAAAAAGAAGACTGTAGGTGACAAAGGGAAAGCAAAGAAAACTGAAAATGCTTCAACCTTTTTTAAAGAGGTTAATGCACCTATATTCAAAGCATGTGAAGTCAACTTCAGTGAAGAAGAATTGATTATCAAGCAAGAAACTTCTGATGTAGACAAAGAGAAGAAAGCTGAAAAATTAACTCAGTCTTCCAATACTGAAGAGAAGCTCATAGACAAACAAAGTCCCAAGACACCTGTCAAAGAAACCAAAAGTAAAGATGCAAGAAAGAAAAAGAAAAATAGAAATGGAAAAAAAGGGATAAACAAAAGCAACAATTTTGCTTATGTTGCAGATGCTCCAAGAAAGAAGTGTGAAAAATGTGGCTTTGTGAATCACCTAACTCACCTATGCAAAAAGGCAGTTAGCAAGCCAACTGAGGGAGCCTGCAAATACAATGAAGCAAATGCAAATGATCCCTATTTATTCTGTGACAAGTTTGACTGCATTCCTTGTAACTTGAAAGTAATGAAGAGTTGCTACAAACTGAGAGTAGACCTCAAGGAAACAAAAATCGGGTCTACAACAGAAAGGGAAAATGCTCAACAATCAATGAACTCTATTTTATCTGAAAGTACTCATTCTACTTCTGCTAAATCAGTTAACAAGAAGAAAGAACCCAAAACTGCTTGGGTTGCTAAACACACTTAAAACTCATTGTGTGCGGGGCAAAGTGAAGAAAGTCATCTGGACAAAAATAGATAGTGGATGCTCCAGGCATATGACAGGCGATAAAGCCCTGCTATCACAGTTCGAGGAGAAAGTTAGCCCTTTGGTGACCTTTGGAGACAACAGCATAGGATTCACAATGGGATATGGCAAGATTATTTCTGGAAATGTTGTCATTAATGATGTAGCACTAGTAGTTGGTCTTGAAGTGAATCTTCTAAGTGTTAGCCAATTTGCAGACAAAGGTTTTGAAGTCTTATCCAACAAAGAAAAATGCATTTTTATCAGCATGAAAACTGGTGAAGTTGCTCTGAAAGGAGCAAGGAAAGGAAGCTTATTTATTGCAGACTTGGACTCAACAAATAAGGATGGTATTTGTTGCTTCTACACCAAGGTATTAGAAGAACAAAGAAAGCTTTGGCATAAAAAGCCGTCTCACTTGAATTTCAAGGCAATTAACACCTTGGTCAAAAAGGAGTTAGTAAGAAACATGCCCAAACTGGAATTTGCTCAAGCTGAAGTTTGTGAAGCTTATCAGAAAGGAAAAATGAAAAGATCAAGTCACAAGTCAAAAACTGTGAATTCTATAAGTGCACCATTGCAACTTATTCACATGGACTTGTTTGGGACAGTAAATGTCTTATCAATTTCAAGGAACAAATATGCACTTGTGATGGTGGATGATTTCTCAAGATACACTTGGGTAGAGTTCATGCACTCTAAAGATGAAACTCCATACATCATAATTGAACACATCAAAAAGATAGAAAAATAGGCTGAAGATCACAACTGTGTAAAAAGATTGAGAAGTGATAATGGGACAGAATTCAGAAATGCAACATTGAGTAAATCCTGTAAAAGCAAGGGCATTCTTCAAGAATTCTCAGCTACTAGAACACCTCAACAAAATGAAATAGTTGAAAGAAAGAACAGAACATTAGTTGAAGCTGCTAGAACAATGTTGCAAGATGCCAAGCTGCCAACAAGTTTCTGGGAAGAGGCTGTTAACATTGCATGTTACACTAAAAACAGATACCTCATTAACAAGGAACATGGAAAATCACCTTACTCAATCATGTCTAAGAGAAAGCCTACGGTAAAGCATCTTCATGTGTTTGGAAGCAAGTGTTATATTTTGAAAGACAACTTTGAATATGTGGGAAAATTTGACTCAAAAGTTTTTGAAGCAATTTTTTTGGGATATTCATTGGAGAGAACTGCCTACAAGGTCTATGTGTTAGATCAAAAGAAAATTATGGAAAGCAGAGATGTGACTTTTGATGATGACAAGTGTCCAGACTTGGAATGCCTTGATGAAAATGAAGTTGAAACCCTTACATTTGAAAATCTCAACATTGATAGTGATTCTGATGGTGATGATGAAGTCAATGCACAATAAATGCTTAATGAAGAATTTATAGGACAAGAGAATCTAGGCAATGGAAACTCATCTCAAACACCTGATCTGATAGCACAAACTCAGGGGGAGAAAGAGAAGAAGAATCTACAAATCATACCAATAATGAAGGAAATGATGAAGGCACCAGTCAACAAACTCACATCAGGAAATGGGATAGAAGTCACAATCCTAATAAAATAATTGGTGATTCTAATGCTGGTGTAAGGACTAGGAGTGAAACTGCTAATGAGTGTTTACATGCATGCTTTCTATCTCAATTTGAGCCCAAGAAAACTGAAGAAGCTCTAATGGTCCCTGATTGGATATCTGCTATGCAAGAAGAGCTCAATCAGTTTGAAAGAAATAAAGTTTGGGAGTTAGTTCCTGCACCAAAGAATAGAAGTGTAATTGGAACAAAGTGGGTGTACCGGAACAAGATGGATGAAAATGGTGTAATTACTAGAAACAAAGCAAGGTTGGTTGCAAAAGGCTACTCACAGGAAGAATGGATTGATTATGATGAAATTTTTGCTCCAGTTGCAAGACTTGAAGCAATAAGAATTTTTCTAGCATTCGCTGCACACTCAAATTTTAAAGTGTATCAAATGGATTTGAAAAGTGCCTTTCTAAATGGTGAGCTAGAAGAAGAAGTATATGTGCAACAGCCACCTGGCTTTAAAGATCCTGAATTTCCAAACTTTGTGTATAAACTGCTCGAGGCTCTAAATTGGTGAAAGCATGCACCTAGAGCTTGGTATGATATATTATCAGAATTTCTGCTTAAACATGGTTTTACTAGAGGAACAATAGACAAAACTCTCTTCTACAAATACCATGGTAATGACATGATTCTAGTCCAGATATATGCAGATGACATTATTTTTGGATCTACTGATGAGAAGTTGTGCCAAAGATTCTCTAAGCTTATGTAGAGTGAATATGAAATGAGTATGATGGGAAAATTAAGTTATTTTCTTGGACTTCAAGTTAGTTAAAGAAATGATGGAATCTTCATCAGCCAAATCAAGTATGTCAAGGACTTATTAAAGAAATTTGGTATGGTTGATTGTTCACCTACTTCTACACCAATGTCTACTGCAACAAAGTTAGATGAAGATAGGAAAGGCAAAAGTGTAGACATTTCAGGATATAGAGGAATGCTTGGATCACTTCTTTACTTGACTGCAAGTAGACCAGACATAATGTTTACAACATGTTTGTGTGCAAGATTTTAAGCCAATCCAAAAGAATCACATTTGATGGCTGTTAAAAGGATTTTCAGATACTTGAAGGGGACTCCTAACTTGGGATTATGGTATCCTAAGGGAACTGGTTTTGAAGCTGTTGGTTACACAGATGCAGATTTTGCTGGACGCAGGATTGACAAGAAGAGTACTAGTGGAAGTTGTCAATTTCTTGGACAAAGACTTGTATTCTGGTATAGCAAGAAACAACAATATGTATCAACTTCTACAACTGAGGCTGAATACATAGCTGCAGGAAGTTGTTGTGCTCAAGTGCTTTGAATTAGAAATCAGCTAAAGGACTATGGCCTAGTGTTACACAAAATCTCCATTATATGTGACAACACTAGTGCTATATCTATAGTGGCTAATCCAGTTAACCATTCAAGAACAAAGCACATTGATGTAAGGTACCATTTTATTAGAGAACATGTTGTAAATGGTACCATTGAGCTCATTTTTGTTCCAACAGAAAAACAATTAGCTGACATTTTTACTAAACCTTTGGATGAAGCAACTTTCACTAGACTTGTAGGTGAAATTGGAATGCTTAATTCTTCATCCTAAGGCAAGAACTCAGCTAATGTTTTGCAGCAGATTAATTTCCAGTAAATCATAATCAATTTTATTTTATTGGAAATTAACTGAAATATGAAGTATAAATATTTCAGAAATCTCTGCATATTTATTCTTCAAAATAAAAAAAATCAACTTGGAATTTTTCAAATTCTAAGTAAACTGCTCAGTTGTTAATTTACATTCTTAATATGTAAAATTAACACAAGGCAGAATTACAAAAATCAAAAGTATAGAGAGAACCGAGTTCTCGATAAGTCTAATTGACTTCTCGACAAGTCATTTTAGGACATCTCGAGTGAGTTCTCGACAAGTCAATTCTCTAACTTCTCGAGTGACTTCTCGGTAGGCTTAAAAATGACTTATCGATAAGTCCTTGTAGAGTTCTCTAGTAGTGTTAATTCATAAAGTTCTCTACAAGTACAATTTTTGACTTATCAATAACTCAAAACTGAAATAATTTAATTTAATAAATGATTTTGTTAAAATACTTTTGGAATTTTTTTTTCTAATTTTACTTTGAATTTATTCAAATAAAAGTTGGAATTAATTAAGTCCATTTTTGGACAAACAGGTTATTTATTTGACATCTCGATAAGTCAATTTTTACTTCTCTAAAAGATTAATTTAAAATGACTTCTCGATATGTACCTCATTTCTTAAAATGACTTCTCGATAGGAAATTCCAAACGTCTATTTTTGAGTTCTCGACAAGTCATTTGCTTTCACTATATATACCCAGACTTCTCGATACATACACTTACTTACAACTTTCGAGATCTTAAGTGACCTAGCTTTCAATCTAAAACTGATTTCTCTCTAGTTTTTCCTTCTTTCTCACAAATCTCTTTTACCCACTAAACTTCATACTCATATCAATGGCAGCCAACAATCTTGTACCCTTTTTCCCCAAGAAAACCAACTTTCTTGCATTTCTGGATGCAAAGCAAGCACCTGAAGTTTTTCAGTGCTTTGTTAAGTTTCTTTTTGAGACCTACTTTGTAGGTGCTCTAAATGCTAATCCTGTGTTATTTTTAGATGTGTTAGGTAATTTTTGGAACACAGCAACAACCAGGACAGTTATGCATGAGAATCAAGCTGTAACTATAGTGATAAACTACACAATTAAGAGACAGCAAGTAGAGATTCTTGAGGATGATGTCAACAAGGCTTTGGGCATTCCTACTGACAATCTAATGGAGGCTCCAACTCAGGATGAGCTGCATGAGTTCATGGACTTCATAAATTATTCTGAAAGGATTAATCTAGCCAGCATGAACAAGAAGTATCTGAGGAGGGAATGGTCATTCCTATTTGATTCTGTGATATGGGCATTTACTTGCAGAAAGTCAGGATTTGACAATATATCTGGTGTTGTCCCGAAGCTGTTCTACTCCATGGCTCACAACAAACAGATAAATGTAGGACACTACATTTTGGTGAGCACCAGGTTGACTATGCCATTGAAATCAAGAGGTAAAGAGATCTTTCTGCCTAGATTTATTATGTCAGCTTTAAATTATAAAGTGAATGACATACATATGCTAGAAGGTGTAAACATGACACTAATTGGCAATTGTAAGCAAGTATCCAAAATTTTATTTGGATCACTTCTTACTAAGAATAAGGTTCCAGTATGTCTTAAGTTAACACCTTTCATGATTGAAATATTTAAGACTTATCCTTATTCTATGCCAGACATGAGAAGTATTAGTAATCAATCTAGCACATCTATGATCCCTGAACTTGTGGAAGTACAAACACAGGAACACCCACAGGGATCTTCCCAAGCTGCAACCATTCCTTCAAAACCTTTAGAAGCTAGGCAACCAACCACCTCATCTTCTCAAAAGGATGAGGTGAGTAAAAAGAAGAGAAATGGGGCAACCTTAATTGTAGTAACTGAGAGTGGTGAGGACATAGTTGAGAAAGAGTCATCCTTGGTCAAGAGATCTAAAAGGAGTAAATAAACTGAGCTGACCACTCTAGCCACCTCTGCATCCTCCCAACAGGATGCAGTTTGTAAAAGCAACCAATAGTGAGTTTGCACAGCCTGCACAAGAAGAAATTCAAGTGTATGGTAGAAGAAATAAGGAAGGCACACACGGTGAGGGCACATCATTTGAAGCTCCCTCATCCATACAGGTGGAGCTGCCAACACTCATACTTGAACAACAAACTCTTATCTCTAAAATTTCTTCTCTTTATTCTGCATTTGAATCTAACTCTCAAATGCAAGAAAAATCAAGTGACTTAACTCAAGAAACTTTGCACACCATCCAGAAACTCCATTTAGATGGTGAGAGGCTACATGCTGGGGTAGACCTTGATGATACCATCACAAACATGGGGGATTCATCAGTTTTCACTAAAGACCCCATGAATACTTCTAATGCACCTTCATGTTAAAAACAGTCTTCACAAACTGAAAGGTTTGAGGGTAGTACTCCTGAGGGGGAGCTATCTAAATCCTCTCCAATTTAATTGCAGGCCCCTCATGTAGGAGCAACTCCCATCACAACCCTAGCAGAAATTACCTTGGCAGTTGAAGCTAGGAGTAAAATTGCCCATGATCCTGTCATAGGGGAGGCAAGTATAGCACATTCAAGTGCTAGTGTGTTGCAAGACACACAAGGGTTTGAGGCTGGGGTACATGACAGTAACCCAGTCAAATCCCCTCCAATTCAATTGGAGGTTCCCAATACAAGTGGAGGAAAACACACTGTGAAAATCACAGTGCATTCCGTGAGTCAAATTGTGACTTCAGTCACAGGGGTTTCTGAACCATCCTCCTCACAACCTCACATTCTCTCTCAGTGGCTGCAAGAATCTGGCTCTCAACCAACTTCTGTAGATGATCTACTAGTGGAGCAGATTTCTGGACTGACCAATATCTCTCAGCATCTTTTGACTTCCAACATGAGCAATCAAGATTATCAAGCTATCATGCTTACATACAATGAAGAAGTTGAGAAGTAGAAAGAGAAAATTATAAATGATGTAGAGCAAGATGGAAATGTAAATGCATGGCTATCTGATGACTTTGTGTTGGAAATGGATCAAGTCTTGGCCAGATTCAGGGAAGAGTATGTTACTATACTTGGAAGCAATGCAAAGGCCTTGACTCCATAAGAAGTATATGATGTAGTCACAGAAGTGCATAAAGCTCAACTCAAGGTTTTTCACCTTTTTGGTAAAGCTCTTGAAGTCAAATTGACTGGTCATAAAGACAGGATCAGGAAGATGGTGAGGAAAAAGATGGATGAACTCATTCCCTCTCAAACTGAGATCAAAATCAATTCAAACACTTCTCGGACCAGATGTCCATATATGATCTCAGTGGTGTAGATAGAAGCATGACACAACTCAAGGATTCCTTTGTTGCTTTGCACAATCAAGTTCAAGCTCATATCACCAAATCTAATGACACAAGGTTGAAGTTGGATCAGATACACACTGTAAGATACACTCCTTCTCCTTTGGTCATAAATGAAATTTAGAAATTTGTGGAAGCTACATTTGGGTCATCTACTGCTGTCTCTACATCAAGTTCCCATCAACCTGCATCTACTTCAATAAATCTACAGATTCAATCTCTACAAGGTTAAGTCACAGCATTGCAAGACTCCAACTATTCTCTAACTGTACAAGTTCAGGCCTTGACATCTCTTGTTAAGAGCCAACAAACAGATATCCAAACCCAGGTGGACTTCCATAAGCATCTTTAAATGCAGAATTCTATAGCTTTGGGAGCCATCATGGGCAAACTCAACATACCACTACCTTCTCTACCTGAACAGGTAAGGCCTGAAATTCCATGCCTGTCAACAAGACTAAGGGGGAGATAAAGACTAGATTGACATAATCAAGGTCATCTCAACAACAAGTCCAGGGTGCTGAAAAGAAATTATCTAAAGAAGTTGATCTTGACATGGAGAGACTTATTAGGGGTGTTGAAGGACCTGGTCTGAGCAGAGAGTTTGATGAACTACTCAAAGCCTTAAAAGCTTCTCTCAACAACAATCACTTCACATACAAAAAGGCCCTGGACAAGACAATTAATTTCATAAGAGTGATCACGGTCAATCAGGACAACTTTTTGCACAAGAGAATAGTGATCAATGCAAATGACTCGGGGACAGACAGATGTATGCAGGTGTCTCTCAATTACCTTGTCTCAAGGAGGGCATCTGAGTTAGATATCTTCATCAGCAAAGTTAAAGTTATAACTCGTGAAGATACCATGCTATTAACTGAATTGAGAGATGCTCAAGTGGCTGCCTTTCCTGAAGCATATCTACAGCCAAGCAAGGGTATGGCATACATCTGTCCAAATACCAAACAATTCAAACATTTTAATATCCCCAAACAGTGTGTCATGAGTAACAAGAAGCTTATCATGATCCTTGGAACTGGTTTAAAAACCAAGAAAAACAAGAATAATGATGATATGGAAATGATAAAGCTACTGAGGAGATATCTGGATAATGCAGAAGCCAACTTGCCCAAAACACAGATCAACAAGGATGATTTAGATGATGATGAGCAGAAGAAAGATGATCAAAATCATTCTGGCTCAAATCCAAGTCAATTCAGTAAGCCATCTGGCAGCAAGAGTGGAGAGAAGAAGAAGGAGGATGACAAGAAAGATGCAGAAAAGAAGAGAAGAAGTGAGAGGAGAAGCAAAAAGCTTCATGATGGCTCAGAACCACACCAAACACTAAAAATTTAAACGCAACTAGCTCAAACCTCAGCTCAACCTAAAACATCAACTATCTCAAATATCAAACCACCTCAAACCTCAAAGCCAAAGTTTATGTACAAACAAAAAGCCAACTCTCTTCTAAAAATCCCAATCACCTCAAGCCAGAAAAATCTCAAGAAAATGACAACCCTACCTTTAGCCAAACCTTCACTAAAATTCAAGCACAAATTTGTTGGAAGAAAGCCTAAGAAAGTCAAGCCTGCAAAGAAAGTGGAAGTCACTGAAAGGGCCATCTAGAACTGTTTTAAGCAATCTGACTTTCTACCTCTAAATTGGTGCACCTCTGATGAAGACCATTTCCAACATCTAGCTGAGGAAATTATTGGAGTCTAGGTTTTATCCCTGAGAGAAGTTAGAATTTATTTTGAATACGGGACATTCACTTTTCTTGGCAATGACTTAATGGATTCCTTGTCTCCAACAGAAATTAAGAGGGTGATAAGCTTGTTAAAGGACAAGGATACTGCTACAAGGGCATGGAGATTAGTTCTAGCTGAATGGTTGATTGAAAGGGAGGAAACAAAGAAAAGAAATGAGGTTGAAGCTGAAGAAAAAAGAAGGAGGTATGATGAAGAGATTGAGATGTACATAAAAAGAACTGAAGAGTTGAAAGCAAAAGGAATGAGCAGAATCTCCAAAGATGGAAGATTTCTAAACATCAAAGTTGGTGGATTCTCAAGATTATGCATAGAATTTCTAGACAGTGGTTATCCTAAGGTAGCAAGACAAAAACTCGTAGAAGCTCCAAGTGGGACACCTATTATAGAAGAACTTGAACTTCTTGACCACTTAAAAAGATCAACTTAGAGAAGAAGCAGACACAAAAACTGTCTTTACCTGATACTTGTAACCATTGAACCTTATAAATCTTATGCGGTACAAAAAATTGTAATTCTATCAAGCTTTGTGTATTAATTTTATTTTTCATCATTTAAACTTGGGGTTAGTCTTGTTAATAGAAATAAATTTGTGTTAAGCAATCTTCTCACAAATTGGGGGAGATTGTTGTATAAGACATGCATGTACCTTAACAAGACTAAGACAATTTGTCAACCCTAAGTAAGTTGTATTGTTATCTTAGTTTGTATTTGTACTTGTAACATTTTAAAGTCTGCAAAAATACAAAGGAGCAGACTGGAGTCTTTTTCCTGAAACAGTATCAAGCCTAAGGTATCTAGAAGAAGATCAAGGTGATCATGCCTCAGAAGAATTTTGAAGAAGCTTGGAGTTGAATAAATCTGTTTGGTTAAAAATACTCTAAGTCAAGATCTCTACAAGTCACATATTTAGTGTTATATAGAAGTCATTCGAGAACTCCAAATTACTTATCGAGAAGTTAGGAAAGCTACTAGAGAATTCAGAGAGATATCGACAAGTCAAGAAGATATGAAGGTTGGAGATATCGACAAGTCATTTCTTTACTAGAGAACTCAGAGTTATTGACAAGTCTACATTCATTAGAGAACTCTGAGTTATCGATAAGTCAAAGTTCACTAGAGAACTCAGAGATATCGATAAGTCAAAATTCACTAGAGAACTCTAAGTTATCGACAAGTCATAGTGAAGACATGATGTTGAGAGATCTCGATAAGCCAAAGTTTCATTCAAGAACTCAGAGACCTCTATAAGTCAAATTCACTAGAGCATTAGAGATCTCGATAAGTCATTATACTTATCGAGATGTCAAGATCTCTATATGCCTAATTGGAGATCTCGAGTGTAACTCTCAAAGTACAAAATCACAGACAAGTTCAATATTCAAGATAAACAATCAACAAACAATCCAACCAGCTGGATTGACAAGTCTACAAAAATCAGCTTGAAGAATGTGCAAGATCAATGGTGAAGATTAACTAATAGAGGAAGATCAAGATAATCACAGGATGCTAAAGATATGCTAATCCAGAAATGGAAGAGTTACTTTTCTATAAATAGAAATGACAAGTGACAGTTTAGTAAAGTTAATAACATGTCTTATTGTACACTGTGTAAACCAGCAGTTAACTGAATTATAAAGTTAACACTGGTCCTTTAGTCAGTTATAATAATTTAGATAGAAATCTTATAATTCTCTCAAGAAGAAGCTAAGCTCTTTAACAACAAAGAGCCTAGACATTTTGTAGCAAAACATTCTTAATTTTAATATAAAATTAGGTAAGTTTGAAGATTTGTGTTCTTTATTTTCTGCAAGCTTAATTTCTGCATGAACACATTTTTACTAAAAGATTTAATTTACTTTGTTCAACCATAAACATTTAAAGAAAAGCTCAAAACAGTAAAACACATTCACCCCCCCCCCCCGTGTTATTCATTTCCTAATAGCATACAATCAACGCATGTGACTGTCAAGTCACTATCAACTGCTCTTTTAAATTTGAACATCCGTTAAAACTTAGATTGATCATCGGTGGAGCTTTGTCTGATCATCTGTTAAAACTCAGGTTGATCATCCGTTGAGACTTATGTTGATCATCCATTAAAGCTTTTTAAATCATCCGCTGAGACTTTTTTGACAGTTAACTCTACTTCATTTACACAAGATTATAAGGCACCTAATATTTACAATTCACCATCCTATCTTGTATATCAATCTAGTAGTTAACATGACTTGAATAATCTACAACATCTAGTTCACTAAGTTATCCAAGTATGCAAAAATGTGATACTAGTTTTATTGTACATAAGCTACTCTTTTAACGGATGTTGGAAATAATCATCCGTTGAAAGCTACAATTTCACTTAACTAAAATCTACTAAGTGTTTTATTCAAGTTATCATCAAGTACACAACATATTCCTAACACTGAAAAAGTATGGTATGGTTGATTGTTCACCTGTATCTACACCTATGTCTACAGCAACAAAGTTGGATGAAGATAAAAAGGGCAAAAGTGTAGATATTTCAAGCTATAGAGGGATGATTGGATCATTGCTTTACTTAACTGCAAGTAGACCAGATATCATGTTTGCTACATGTCTGTGTGCAAGATTTCAAGCCAATCCAAAAAAATTACATTTGATGGCTGTAAAGAGGATTTTTAGATACTTGAAGGGGACTCCAAACTTGGAATTATGGTATCCTAAGGGCACTGGTTTTGAAGTTGTTGGATACACAGATGCGGATTTTGCTGGATGCAGGGTTGACAGAAAAAGTACTAGTGGAAGCTGTCAATTTCTTGGACAAAGACTTGTATCCTGGTATAGCAAGAAATAACAATTTGTGTCAACATCCACAACAGAGGCTCAATACATAGATGCAGGAAGTTGCTGTGCTCAAGTGCTTTGGATTAGAAATCAGCTAATGGACTATGGCCAGGTGTTACATAAAACTCCAATTATGTGTAACAATACAAGTGTTATATCTATAGTGGTTAATCCAGTTAATCATTCTAGAAGAAAGCACATTGATGTAAGGCACCATTTTATTAGAGAACATGCTACAAATGATACCATTGAGCTCATTTTTGTTCCAATAGAAAAACAATTAGCTGACATTTTTACTAAACCTTTGGATGAAGCAACTTTCACTAGACTTGTAAATGAAATTGGAATACTTAACTCTTTATCCTAAGAAAAAAACTTAGCTAATATTTTGCAGCAGATTAATTTCTAGTAAATCAAAATTAATTTAATTTAATTGGAAATTAAATGAAATGTATGAATTATAAATATTTAAGAAATCTCTGCATTTTTATTTTTCAAAAACAAAAATTCAGCTTGGAATTTTTCAAATTCTAAAAAAACTGTCTAGCTGATTAATTTACATCCTTAATATGTAAAATTAACACAAGACAGAATCAAAGTGATCAAAAATATATAGAGAACTGAGTTCTCGATAAGTCTAACTGAATTATCGAAAAGTCATTTTAAGACTTCTCGAGTGAGTTCTCGATAAGTCACTTTACTGACTTCTCGAGTGACTTCTCGATAAGCTTTATTATGACTTATCGATAAGTCATTGTAGAGTTCTCTAGTAGTGTTAAATCTCAGAGTTCTCTACAAGTATAACTCTTAGACTTGTCAATAACTCAGAACTGAAATAATTTAATGTAATAAATTTTTTTGGTAAAAATACTTTTGGAAAATTTATTCTGATTTTACTTTAAATTTATTCAAATAAAAATTGGAAATAATTTAGTCCATTTTGGACAAACTGGGTATTTATTTGACATCTCGATAAGTTAATTTTTAGTTCTCTACAAGAATAAATAAGATGACTTATCGATATATCCTTCACATCTCAAAATGACTTCTCGATAAATATACTCCGAACGTCTATTTTAGACTTCTCGACAAGTCATTTTATTTTACTATATATACCCAGACATCTCGATACATTTACATACTTACACCTTCGAGAACTCAGGTGACCTAGCTTTCTCAATCCAAAACCGATTTCTCTCTCATTTCAACTCATTTCTCACTAATTTTTCTCACCCACTTAGATTCACTAAACATCAATGGCACTCAATATTGTTAGAGTTACTATCCCAGAGAAAGGAAACAATTACCTAGCTTTTACTGATGCTAACTAAGACCCTGATAGTTTAAAGGGGTATGTGAAATTCTTTTCTGAATCTTACCTTGCAGGAGCTTTAACTGCTAACCCAGTCTTGGAATTGGATGTTCTGCATGAGGTTTGGACAACAGCTGTGGTAAAAACTGTTATGAATGACAACTTAGTGGAGGTGCCAACCCAGGATGAACTTGTTGGGCTTGCTGAGTAGGCCTAACTCCACATTAGTATGATATTATCCGCTTTGGGCCGAGCCCGCACGGGTTTGTTTTTGGGTCACTCCCAAAAGGCCTCATTCTAATTGGAGTTATCTGGCTGCTTATATTCTAGCAAATTGCCCCTCCCACAAATGATATGGGACAACTCCTAACAATCTCCCCCTTCACACATCGGGCCCGACACTTGTCGATTCTGTCTCCTTCAGTGTGACCAGGCTCCCCCTCGACCCATACTGAAAGTCCATCTGGCTATCTGCTCCCCCTAGGCCCATACTGGAAGGCCCACCTGCCTTTTCCTTGAGCCCATTCTGGGGCAAGCCCATCTGCCTCTTCCTAGGTCCATTCTGGAGCCCACGTGAGATTGTTATAGACCGTTTATAACCTGAAGCTCTGATACCACTTGTTGGGAACCACGGACTTAGGGTGTTACTACGTTTTACGATAAAGATTATGAAAAGAGGATTACCTTGTTAATGGTTGATTCCACGCTCTTCTATTGTATTCCCAAATTCCCTTGAGCGAAGTGTGGCCTCCGTCTTCTCAAGTTATCCTCTCTTCTTGCTCCTTGGTGGCTACAATATGTTTTCACACAATCCCAAGCAAGAAGAGAATAAGAATATATATAGGCTACAATAGGGAGCATGGATAATTAGGTTAGGCCTTCTAATTACATCTTGAGCCTAGCCCAATATAATTAAATATTAATTCAATCCACTAAAGAATTAATATTTGCACTACCTTTCCTAATACCGTAATTTAATTAATTCGGTTCCAATATTATTTGCTTATTAAATTCCCCATGTTTAAAATATCATATGTCCATTAATTAAATAAATTGCTGATAATTTATTTAATTAATATCTTTTATCCTTGATCAGCCACTCAACCTTTATTTAATTATGCCAGAATAAATTCCACCTGCAGGGTTTCACATAATTAAATCTTTTTGAGCTTTCAAGGGGACATCATTAACCCGAATATTATCAGGACATGGATTCCTTCAATAAATAATATCCACCATGTATATAATTCCATCACCCAAAATATAATGATATAATTCAAAAGAATTATTTCATATATAAATCAAAGCATGTAAATAATATACACGTGTCAATTACTATTTCCGGATTAAGAACCTAAGCATTAATAATAACACAGAATCTTAGTTCTCCTTCTTAATCAGTATTAAGGGAACAATTCTAAATTTGATCTTGTTCAATATACACAAAGTATACTAGTATTATTTATTAGTCAATATAAACTAATCTAAATAATACTACAGCCATACCAGTGGATTGTCCAACACCACCTGTGCTGTGAATCTTATTATATTATATAACCGTATTTAACAATCTAATATTCTGTATCCCATTTGATACTAGATTGTTCACAATATATAATATTAGACAACATGTAAACATTCAAATGATTCTCAAATAAACTGGCCAGAAATAAATGTACACTAACAATCTCCCACTTATACTCAAAATATTCTATGTGTACATCAGTGTTTATTTAATCCACTATTACATAAAAATCTATGTGTCCATCCATCTGACTCCTATCGCTTCCACATGTTTGTCAAAAACCTTGGTTGGTAAGCTCTTTGTGAAAGGATCTGCTCGGTTGTCTTCTGATGATATGTGAGCCACAACTATATCCCCTCGCTTTATGATTCCTCGTATGAGATGATACTTACGTTCAATATGTTTAGCTGCTTTGTGGTCTCGCGGTTCCTTTGAATTTGCCACAGCACCAGTGTTATCACAATATACTGTAATATCCCATATTTTCAAATATTATTATTATTATTATTTGGAATTATTTATATGATTGTATGTGAATTTTTGGTGAATTATCTGATAATTGGAATTGATGTTTGGATGTTTATATGTGGCATTATTTGAATATTTGAATTATTATATGTCCAGAATAAAATATAGATAATTGTGATATTTTTCTGGTAATTTTTGGACTGTTAGATGATTTTATAATGATTTATGAATTATTAATTATTTTCTGAATAATTACCAAAATTATTTTATAAAGCCGGGAATCGTCCGACTTCAACCGTTTTTACGTTTTTACAACCCGAAACTCTTCCGAAAACTCCTTCCTAACCTAATCTGGTAATTCCGGACATTTTCCGTGTTTTGACTTTTTCAATTCGGATTACGGTTTGACCCGTGCGCGGCCCGGCGCAAGATTTTCGATACGATAGTTATTTCGGTAATCAATAAAACTCGTATTCTCGAAAGACGGGATATTTTTATATTATTCTCGTATATAGTGTTTTATAAAAAGCTCGGTTTTGATAATTATCCAATTTTGGTATTGAATCGGATCGTTATTGCAGTTACTTAGCGGCTAAGCAACTAATTTAATGATCCAAAACGATCCAAAACGATCCAGAACGATCCAATATTCCATAAATATAAATAGTCTATTTCTTATTTCGTTTATTCCGTTTATTCATTTGCAACCAGTTAAAACACCGTAAATACAGAGAAAAACCCGAGAAAACCGATACGTTCCCGAGAATCAAACACACGAACGAAGGCGTTATCGAACTCCGATTCGGGCGTGCAGCATATCAAAACGAAGCTCTCGAAATCTTCTTTCTGAATCAATCATCAGTTTCTGCCCAGAAATCACAGTAATTTTCTTATTTAATTATTTATATTCGAATTATTTGATAATTAAATGATGAAATTTTGTTCTTGATGTTGTTGATGTGATTTGATGCTTCCATGTTGTAGAGTATGTTTTTCTGGTCAATTTGATATATTATATGTCAAAAATAGGGTTCGGTATCATATAGAAATTAAGGTTTGATTTTCTGAAAATTTCTTGAATATGTGTTCTTGGTGTTCTTGGAGAATTCTGAAAATCAAAGTCGATTTTGAAGGTGTTATTGAACACCAAATCCCAAGTATGAATAACCGTTGTGAAGCCCTTGATGAGAGCTATCAGTTCGTACCTATTTCATCAACAAAGATTGATTATTTAATAAATTCGATTTTTCAATTTAATTAGTTAAATTCGGTTTTTGATCTTAAGTAATTGTTTGTTTGATTTGAAGTTAAATAATCATTCCTGGGAGCCTGAGGATTGATTTCGTATCTTAATCTGTTAATTTGGTTGAGTATTCAGTAAAATCAGATTTCGGCCGGTTTTTCGCCGGATTTCGACTGAACCTCGTCGGGGAAGACGATTTAATCGTCGTTTGTTGTATTTGTTACTTGGGTTGAGTTGCTGGAACAATTTGAAGACAGAATCGGGACTTTTTGCAGTGTTTTAACCCCAGAACGGGGCTGTAGGTCGTCGCCGGAAAATAAGTCCGGTGGCCGGACATGGTCGCCGGAATTGAAGCTTTCCGATGACGTAACCCGACCCTGTTCTTCGTCGACCCGTTTTACTGATTTTCCCGACCCGATTTTGATCTATTCATTCCCAAAAACCAAACCTTAATTCTGTTTCTGTAATTTTCTGTTTTATTAATAATTCAAAAATCCTATTTTTTAATTTCTAAAAATTCATTTCTATTTTAAAAATCATTATTTTAATTCTGAAAATTTATTTTTAATTCAAAAATAAATCCAAATTATTTAGTTAATTAATTTTAGTTGATAATTAATTATTTAATTAGTCAATTAATTTAAATATTAATTGATTAATTAATTTAATCAGTTATTAATTAATTTTAATTGATTATTTAATTAGATTTAATTATTTAAAATTGATTTAAAAATTCTGAAAAATAGTTTCGAGCTTTAAGATATTATTTTAAATTATTTTCCAGGCTCGATAAATCTTATAAAATTATTTTAGGGTGTTTGAGCCCTATTATTTAATTATTAAATGATTCGGAGATCGTTTTTATTCCGAAAAATGTTCAAAAATTCATATTAAATCAACCGTTCGTCTGTTTAATATGAAACGAACGCGTACAGACTCAGAAAAATATTCCGCTTTCATTAAAAATACTTTCGAGACCCAAATCATTTTGTTTCAAAAGGTCGTTTGTTTTACAAGTTATTCCGAGTCGATTATTTATCGATAAATCATATTTTTGACCTGATTTCAGTTTTAAACGTATCGAGTCGACCCTTTTGATGAACTGAGTCATATGTGATATGAATTAAGTGATACATGAGTTATGTGCTTATGTGCTATGTGAATTATGTGTGTGTGTGGATTAAGAGTCCTATGTTTGTCTGTTATATTTATGTAAGGGTCATAAGAATCTTGTGTTGGACTGTTTCTTTTATGTGCGGGCTATCGTATGGGTAGACGATAGGCTTTTGACGCGTAGTTCGTCTAGTGATTATCGATTAGACGATTAAAGTTTTATATTTTAATTATAGATGCGGATCTCTTGAGTTGATCGGGACAAGACGTTGGATAAAGAATGAGATGGAATGGTATTGGGTAACTGACTTCTAGTAATCGCAGGAGCAGCATATCAGTAAAGTGGTGGAAGGGAAGACGATGATGTTTTGAGACAGAATGTCAGAATTGATGCGTTATTGCGAGTATGCTAACTGCTAAAACCCAAAGGCAAGTACATTAACCTCACTTATCATTCAAGTGACGTTTATTTCGATTCATATTATGCAAGTACCCCTGACTTCACTTATCATTCAAGTGACGTTTATTTTGAATTATATTATGCAAGTATTGTTTTCCCTATTCTCTGTTCGGAATAGATAAATGTTTTACATATCGCTGAATTAAATAATTATGTTTATGCAAATACTCATCTGTTATTCTATATTCAGAATAGTCAAGTGATTTTACTTATCCAATTTCTGGATTTACAAATGTTTTGGATTTTGAGAAAAGTGATTTGGTTGCGAATATTCCTACCCAAGAATTGGGGGAATAAAATTATTTCGGGTGTCGGTTATTATGACCCCATTTCAATAAAAGGTTTTAAGATTGGATCATAATTGCGTAAGTGACCGGGACGGACGGTCCAGCGGAGGGCTATTTCTAAGTGCCATATGAAATATTATGACACCATTTTGCCACAGGCTAGTTATGCCTTTTATTTGAGTACTAGTGATTTTGGGGTCACGTTTCTACGAATCATGACCTTGTGCTATCACACGGGCTGATCAGCATGTGATAGTACGTCCGTCGGAGAATGATCATAATCTAAATTATCATATCATTTTTGATATTCATAGAATAAATGATTTATCAACTGTTTCTGTTTTGGAATAATGGTAAAGTGCGGTTTTGATTCAGATTGTGATTTATGCTGATACTTACGTTGTTGTTAAATATCAAAGGTGGTATTAGTATAGATGAATGATGTTGACTTCAGTATGGAATGTTGTGAGCATCAAAGTTCGTATTGATATCTAATTTGATATGACAACAAAATAAGTATTAATATCAAGAGTTGAGTTTTGAGTAAAGTTTATGATTCATTCCATGATCATTGTTTCATGTTATTGTGGTTTACGATATTTCCGTAAACACTATTTTACGAGTTTTATTCTCGTCAAGATTCGAAGTATTGCTGAAGCATTTCGCTCAAAAATATCAAAATGGTTTTGAAAAGAATTAAGGAATTAAATCTGGGATTCCTCAACTAAAGTTTTATGATTCAGCAATTATGATTTTAAATGTGTTGCTCTGATGCAGATGTCGGTTTTATATCAAACGACCCTATATTTACTATAATGATCTTGCTGAGCATTTCTTCCGCTCATACTTGCCTGTTTTTAAATTTAACCTCCAGTGAGGATTAGCTTGCGCTGTTTAGCTGCGTGATTCGAGGAAGCAAAGAAGAAGCTTTTGGAAGGTGGCTGGTCCAGGGTTTGCGGGCTAGTGTAAGTTTTATTGTGTAAAGTTGTTTATATTATATTATATTATAGTTTTGTATTTTATTTGGGTCTAGTATACTTCATTTCGAAGTTATACTAGTGGGTTTAGTTTTGAGTTGGAATTTATTTAAAAGAGTTTTAAAAGAAAGTGAAAAAAATTTATTGTGGAATTTGGATATCTTGTTTCTAGAACTGTAACCTTAAAAGATCTTGGATTAGTTTGGGGTCATTTATAATAAATATCTTCCGCTGGCATTTATTATTTGATTTAACAGGTTATTTTGGATTGAGGTTTCATCGTGACGACCAAATCCCCTGACCCCGGATTTGGGGGCGTTACAGGTTGGTATCAGAGCTGAGGTTATAGTAAACTAGAAACGAGAGTGTGTAGGAGTGTGTATAGCTATGTGAGGACATTTGAGCTCATATCGAGTTCCTGTTGGACTATTGGATATAGTACCAACGAATAAGTTAAGATAGGCGCATTCGTTTGAGATGGTTGTGCTGAGCTGGATGGAACTCCGGAAAGCTGCAAATTTCTATTGTGGAATCTTCCGAGACTACGATTTGACAATGATGGAGATTATCGATATCCTTGGAACATGAAGAAGCGTCTAGAATCAGATGGCGAGTCAACTGAAGAGTTCAAATTGAAGATAAATATTTAGACTTTGGCAATACCTTCTATTTCTATAATTCCTTTTGACATCTCTCAAAAAGAAGTAATTGTTAGAGGAGATATTCCCTAACACTCATTTTCAATCCTATTTGTGTTTTAAATGTGCCAGAGGCTGTCATGAAGCCTATTTTTTTTCAGGTTTTGATAGCTCTGTCAACTTATGATAATTAATTCCAATTTTCTTATTTGGTGGATAGTTTCTTGATGATGTGACACCATTTGCTCATTTGGTGTCAAAATTTTTGTTCTCTGGATTTCATTTTCTTCAGAAATATCAGCTTTGAAATCTTTCCACTTTTATTCATTTGATTTTGGATTCTTTTGATATTCTTTTATTTTGACTGAGATGAACAACCTTAACTATAGGGGACACAAGGTATACCTGTCTGTGTGATAGGAGTTGGATGGGACGCCATCACTTGTGTGTATTGTGAATACATGAAGGTTAACAACCTTTAGTAGTGTCTTAATTTGGACACGCAATACCAAGTTTGTTTGATCATATTGATCTCTCAGTTATTCTTTTATTTCTCATTTATTCTTTTATTTCAACAATACTTTTTCTCAAATTCAGATTTTGGTTCCGTTATGGTATCAAATTCTTTTCTTTTTGAAATTCCATGATTTTGTCATCCCAAACATTCGAAGGTATGCCAATCAAGTTAAGCTGAGTTATCCTGGTCAAGTCAAAGCAGGGTTATGTGATGGGATTATCAAGAGCAACAGTGGATTGCAATGCGATTAAAATATCAGGGGTGTATAGCGAATTCATTCTGTTTCTTTATTTCTCTATCTTTCTCTTTCTTTTCTTCCCTCTATCTTTCTCTCTATTCTTCTTTCTCGCGATCAGTAAAAAGTGATTATATTGATGAATTGGTCAAAGGATGTGAATGGAACAATGGTGCCCAGTAAAGCTCCTGTAAAAGTTTTATTATACCAGGAATACAAGATTTGTTTAAGATTATGGAAAATTGAGGTTATTTGGAAATGGAAAGTTGGTTAGAAAACCCTGAGTGCTGTCTTCTGCTGATTCCGAGGACGGAATCCTTATAAGGTGGGTAGATTGTAATATCCCATATTTTCAAATATTATTATTATTATTATTTGGAATTATTTATATGATTGTATGTGAATTTTTGGTGAATTATCTGATAATTGGAATTGATGTTTGGATGTTTATATGTGGCATTATTTGAATATTTGAATTATTATATGTCCAGAATAAAATATAGATAATTGTGATATTTTTCTGGTAATTTTTGGACTGTTAGATGATTTTATAATGATTTATGAATTATTAATTATTTTCTGAATAATTACCAAAATTATTTTATAAAGCCGGGAATCGTCCGACTTCAACCGTTTTTACGTTTTTACAACCCGAAACTCTTCCGAAAACTCCTTTCTAACCTAATCTGGTAATTCCGGACATTTTCCGTGTTTTGACTTTTTCAATTCGGATTACGGTTTGACCCGTGCGCGGCCCGGCGCAAGATTTTCGATACGATAGTTATTTCGGTAATCAATAAAACTCGTATTCTCGAAAGACGGGATATTTTTATATTATTCTCGTATATAGTGTTTTATAAAAAGCTCGGTTTTGATAATTATCCAATTTTGGTATTGAATCGGATCGTTATTGCAGTTACTTAGCGGCTAAGCAACTAATTTAATGATCCAAAACGATCCAAAACGATCCAGAACGATCCAATATTCCATAAATATAAATAGTCTATTTCTTATTTCGTTTATTCCGTTTATTCATTTGCAACCAGTTAAAACACCGTAAATACAGAGAAAAACCCGAGAAAAACCGATACGTTCCCGAGAATCAAACACACGAACGAAGGCGTTATCGAACTCCGATTCGGGCGTGCAGCATATCAAAACGAAGCTCTCGAAATCTTCTTTCTGAATCAATCATCAGTTTCTGCCCAGAAATCACAGTAATTTTCTTATTTAATTATTTATATTCGAATTATTTGATAATTAAATGATGAAATTTTGTTCTTGATGTTGTTGATGTGATTTGATGCTTCCATGTTGTAGAGTATGTTTTTCTGGTCAATTTGATATATTATATGTCAAAAATAGGGTTCGGTATCATATAGAAATTAAGGTTTGATTTTCTGAAAATTTCTTGAATATGTGTTCTTGGTGTTCTTGGAGAATTCTGAAAATCAAAGTCGATTTTGAAGGTGTTATTGAACACCAAATCCCAAGTATGAATAACCGTTGTGAAGCCCTTGATGAGAGCTATCAGTTCGTACCTATTTCATCAACAAAGATTGATTATTTAATAAATTCGATTTTTCAATTTAATTAGTTAAATTCGGTTTTTGATCTTAAGTAATTGTTTGTTTGATTTGAAGTTAAATAATCATTCCTGGGAGCCTGAGGATTGATTTCGTATCTTAATCTGTTAATTTGGTTGAGTATTCAGTAAAATCAGATTTCGGCCGGTTTTTCGCCGGATTTCGACTGAACCTCGTCGGGGAAGACGATTTAATCGTCGTTTGTTGTATTTGTTACTTGGGTTGAGTTGCTGGAACAATTTGAAGACAGAATCGGGACTTTTTGCAGTGTTTTAACCCCAGAACGGGGCTGTAGGTCGTCGCCGGAAAATAAGTCCGGTGGCCGGACATGGTCGCCGGAATTGAAGCTTTCCGATGACGTAACCCGACCCTGTTCTTCGTCGACCCGTTTTACTGATTTTCCCGACCCGATTTTGATCTATTCATTCCCAAAAACCAAACCTTAATTCTGTTTCTGTAATTTTCTGTTTTATTAATAATTCAAAAATCCTATTTTTTAATTTCTAAAAATTCATTTCTATTTTAAAAATCATTATTTTAATTCTGAAAATTTATTTTTAATTCAAAAATAAATCCAAATTATTTAGTTAATTAATTTTAGTTGATAATTAATTATTTAATTAGTCAATTAATTTAAATATTAATTGATTAATTAATTTAATCAGTTATTAATTAATTTTAATTGATTATTTAATTAGATTTAATTATTTAAAATTGATTTAAAAATTCTGAAAAATAGTTTCGAGCTTTAAGATATTATTTTAAATTATTTTCCAGGCTCGATAAATCTTATAAAATTATTTTAGGGTGTTTGAGCCCTATTATTTAATTATTAAATGATTCGGAGATCGTTTTTATTCCGAAAAATGTTCAAAAATTCATATTAAATCAACCGTTCGTCTGTTTAATATGAAACGAACGCGTACAGACTCAGAAAAATATTCCGCTTTCATTAAAAATACTTTCGAGACCCAAATCATTTTGTTTCAAAAGGTCGTTTGTTTTACAAGTTATTCCGAGTCGATTATTTATCGATAAATCATATTTTTGACCTGATTTCAGTTTTAAACGTATCGAGTCGACCCTTTTGATGAACTGAGTCATATGTGATATGAATTAAGTGATACATGAGTTATGTGCTTATGTGCTATGTGAATTATGTGTGTGTGTGGATTAAGAGTCCTATGTTTGTCTGTTATATTTATGTAAGGGTCATAAGAATCTTGTGTTGGACTGTTTTTTTTATGTGCGGGCTATCGTATGGGTAGACGATAGGCTTTTGACGCGTAGTTCGTCTAGTGATTATCGATTAGACGATTAAAGTTTTATATTTTAATTATAGATGCGGATCTCTTGAGTTGATCGGGACAAGACGTTGGATAAAGAATGAGATGGAATGGTATTGGGTAACTGACTTCTAGTAATCGCAGGAGCAGCATATCAGTAAAGTGTTGGAAGGGAAGACGATGATGTTTTGAGACAGAATGTCAGAATTGATGCGTTATTGCGAGTATGCTAACTGCTAAAACCCAAAGGCAAGTACATTAACCTCACTTATCATTCAAGTGACGTTTATTTCGATTCATATTATGCAAGTACCCCTGACTTCACTTATCATTCAAGTGACGTTTATTTTGAATTATATTATGCAAGTATTGTTTTCCCTATTCTCTGTTCGGAATAGATAAATGTTTTACATATCGCTGAATTAAATAATTATGTTTATGCAAATACTCATCTGTTATTCTATATTCAGAATAGTCAAGTGATTTTACTTATCCAATTTCTGGATTTACAAATGTTTTGGATTTTGAGAAAAGTGATTTGGTTGCGAATATTCCTACCCAAGAATTGGGGGAATAAAATTATTTCGGGTGTCGGTTATTATGACCCCATTTCAATAAAAGGTTTTAAGATTGGATCATAATTGCGTAAGTGACCGGGACGGACGGTCCAGCGGAGGGCTATTTCTAAGTGCCATATGAAATATTATGACACCATTTTGCCACAGGCTAGTTATGCCTTTTATTTGAGTACTAGTGATTTTGGGGTCACGTTTCTACGAATCATGACCTTGTGCTATCACACGGGCTGATCAGCATGTGATAGTACGTCCGTCGGAGAATGATCATAATCTAAATTATCATATCATTTTTGATATTCATAGAATAAATGATTTATCAACTGTTTCTGTTTTGGAATAATGGTAAAGTGCGGTTTTGATTCAGATTGTGATTTATGCTGATACTTACGTTGTTGTTAAATATCAAAGGTGGTATTAGTATAGATGAATGATGTTGACTTCAGTATGGAATGTTGTGAGCATCAAAGTTCGTATTGATATCTAATTTGATATGACAACAAAATAAGTATTAATATCAAGAGTTGAGTTTTGAGTAAAGTTTATGATTCATTCCATGATCATTGTTTCATGTTATTGTGGTTTACGATATTTCCGTAAACACTATTTTACGAGTTTTATTCTCGTCAAGATTCGAAGTATTGCTGAAGCATTTCGCTCAAAAATATCAAAATGGTTTTGAAAAGAATTAAGGAATTAAATCTGGGATTCCTCAACTAAAGTTTTATGATTCAGCAATTATGATTTTAAATGTGTTGCTCTGATGCAGATGTCGGTTTTATATCAAACGACCCTATATTTACTATAATGATCTTGCTGAGCATTTCTTCCGCTCATACTTGCCTGTTTTTAAATTTAACCTCCAGTGAGGATTAGCTTGCGCTGTTTAGCTGCGTGATTCGAGGAAGCAAAGAAGAAGCTTTTGGAAGGTGGCTGGTCCAGGGTTTGCGGGCTAGTGTAAGTTTTATTGTGTAAAGTTGTTTATATTATATTATATTATAGTTTTGTATTTTATTTGGGTCTAGTATACTTCATTTCGAAGTTATACTAGTGGGTTTAGTTTTGAGTTGGAATTTATTTAAAAGAGTTTTAAAAGAAAGTGAAAAAAATTTATTGTGGAATTTGGATATCTTGTTTCTAGAACTGTAACCTTAAAAGATCTTGGATTAGTTTGGGGTCATTTATAATAAATATCTTCCGCTGGCATTTATTATTTGATTTAACAGGTTATTTTGGATTGAGGTTTCATCGTGACGACCAAATCCCCTGACCCCGGATTTGGGGGCGTTACATATACCGTCAAGCTCCTAGGCAAATTAGGTACCACATCTAAGTCCAAAAGGAAGTTCCTGAACCATACAGCCTCCTTGGCATCCTCAGAGGCCGCCACGTACTCGGCCTCCATGGTGGAGTCTGCAATGCATTTCTACTTTACACTCCTCCATATAACGGCTCCACCTCCCAAAGTAAAAACATATCCCGAGGTTGATTTCCTCTTATCCCTATCTGATTGGAAATCTGAATCAGTATATCCCAACGGAAATAGATCTGAGGCCTTGTAAATTAACATATACTCCTTAGTCCTTCTCAGGTACTTGAGTATAGTTTTTACTGCACTCCAATGTTCCTGACCTGGGTTCGACTGATATCTACTAACCATGCCTACAGCAAAGCAGATGTCAGGCCTCGTACATAACATGGCATACATTAAGTTCCACATGCTGAAGCATAAGGAACTGCTTTCATGCTCTCTATATCCTTAGGTATCGAAGGACACTGCTTCTTAGATAGAGCAACTCCATGCTTAAAAGGTAGAAAACCTTTCTTGGATTTCTGCATGTTAAAACGAGCTAATACTTCATCAATGTAGGGCTCTTGAGATAAAGCCAACATCCTTTTCTTGCGATCCCTTATAACTTTGATTCCAAGGATGTATGCCGCTTCACCTAAGTCCTTCATGTCAAATTGTTTGAACAACCATGCCTTTACTGATGACAACATCTCAACATTGTTTCCAATGAGTAAAATATCATCTACATATAGTACTAGAAAAACCATTGCATTACCTTCACTTCTCTTATACACGCACGATTGGCTTGGACTTTGATCAAATCCATATGACTGGACTGCCTGACCAAAATGAATATTCCAGTCTCTAGAAGCTTATTTAAGTCCATAAATAGACCTCTTAAGCTTACATACCAGATGCTCTTGGCCTTCCTTAATGAATCCTTTTGGTTGTTGCATATAGATGGTTTCTTCAAGACTTACATTAAGAAAAGCTGTCTTGACATCCATTTGCCAAATCTCATAATCGAGATGAGCTGCTATAGATAAAAGAATATGGATTGACTTAAGCATGACTACCGGTGAAAAGGTTTCCTCATAATCGATACCTTCTTTCTGAGTATACCCTTTCGCAACAAGTCTTGCTTTCCAGGCTTTCAACTTTTTATCTAATCCCCTCTTTTTCTTGTAGATCCACTTACATCCAATAGGTTTTATACCTTTGGGTGGTTCCACGAGCTCGCAGACCTGATTAGAATACATTGATTCTATCTCAGATTCCATCGCCTTTTGCCAAAGATCTGCATCTTTGTCTTGTGCTGCCTCTTCGTATGTACGGGGATCATCATCATCTTCACCAGAGACCAAGTCTGAAGACTCACCCAAAAATATGAATCTATCAGGCTGTTGAACAACCCTCCCACTACGACGAGGCACTGGTGCGGTATTAGTGACAGGTTGTACATTATGTTGTGGTTGTTCTACTTGTACTACAGCTTCATGGGTATTATTTTTCCCTCCCACTAGTTCCTCTAAAACGACACTACTCATGGGTTTGTGATTCATTATATATTCCTCCTCTAAGAATCTTGCATTGGTGCTAACAATGACATCCCGATTCTTCGGACTATAAAATAAATATCCTTTCGTTCCCATGGGGTAGCCTACAAACAACCTTACTTCTGTACGAGATTCTAACTTAGTCGCATTCTTGTTCAGCACATGTGCTGGACAACCCCATATTCGAATATATCTTAGACTCGGTTTATCCCCGGTCCACAATTCTAAGGGGGTTTTAGGAACCGACTTAGAAGGTATTAAGTTCAGAAGATAAGCTGTTGTCTCTAAGGCATGTCCCCAAAACGACTTGGGTAAATCTGAATAACTCATCATCGATCTAACACTCTCTAAAAGAGTCTGGTTCCTTCTCTCTGCTACACCGTTCTGCCGGGGTGTGCCTGGTGCAGTTAACTGGGATTCTATCCCATTTTTTGATAAATATTCCATAAATTCTCCAAGCAAGTATTCGCCACCACGATCTGATCGTAGTGACTTGATACTTTTATTAAGTCGCTTCTCCGTTTTAGCTTTGTACTCTTTGAACTTATCAAAGCACTCAGACTTACGATGCAACAAATAAATGTACCCATATCTAGAATAATCATCAATGAAAGTGACGAAATATTCATAACCACCTCTTGCTTGGATATTTATGGGTCCACATAAATCAGAGTGAACCAATTCTAACAGTTGTTTGGCTCTATTCCCTTTTGCCTTGAAAGGCCTATTAGTCATTTTACCTTCCAAGTAGGATTCACAAACTGGAAATGGCTCCATTGCCAATGAGCTTAAAGGCCCGTCTACTACCAGTCTTTGAATCCTCCTCAAGTTAATATGACCTAATCTCAAGTGCCAAAGATATGTTTGGTTTAAACTAGAAGGTTCCTTTCTTTTAGTAGAGTTAGAAGATGTGTTGTTCAATTCCCTAAATTGCAGTTGCAGTGCAGGTTGACTAGGATTAATTATATACAAATTGTCTTACAATGTACCAGAACATATAATTCGTTTATTCATCATAATAGAAACATTACGATCCAAACAAATATTATAACCATCCATAGCAAGTTTAGAAACCGAAATTAAATTCCTTCTAAAAGAAGGTACATAAAGACAATTGTTCAAAACCAAAATCCTATCAGAACCAAAAGATAAATGAATAACTCCTACTGCAACTACTGCTACTTTCGTAGCATCTCCCATGAACACGTATATCTCACCATCTCTAAGCACTCTGGATAGTTGGAACCCCTGCATAGAATTACAAACATGATCAGTGGCTCCTGTATCTACACACCAAGTGCTCGTAGATATAGCCGCTATAAATGTTTCTGTAACTAGAGAAAGAGACATACCAGTATTGTTTGTCTTCTTAGGAAGAGGACAATCCTGTTTCCAGTGACCTGACTGTTTGCATCTGAAACACTTTCCCTTAGGCTTTTTCACACCACCCTGAACTCCCACTGTCTTCACAGCTTTTTGTATCTGAGCCTTTTTCTTCTTCTTAATACCTTTCGGTTTAGAGGAAGAACCTTTCTCAGCCACATTCACTTGAACACTCTGCCGAAATAATCCTTCAGCTGCCTGAAGTTCTGTCAGCAGTTCCGCGAGACTATACTGCCTCTTGTTCATGTTGTAATTCAAGCGGAACTGCTCAAAACTCTTGGACAAGCTCATAAGGATAATGTCAATCTGGGTTTCCCCGTCAAGTTCAGCACCAAGGATCTCTATCTCATTCAGATGCGACATCATCTTGAGAATATGATCCCTTACAGGTGTGCCTTCAGCCATCTGAGTGTTCATTAAAGCCTTCATGGCTACTTGCCTAGCAGCCCTATTCTGATCTCCAAAAAGTTCCTTGAGATTAAAGAGCATATCCGAAGCAGTGGCCATAGACTGATGCTGATGCTGCAAAACACCCGACATTGCTGCCAGAATGTAACATCGCGACATCTCATTAGCCTTAATCCACCATTTATAATACTCTTTCTCATCTTCAGGAGCATCAGCAGCAGGCTGTTCAGGCTTGGGTTCATAAGTGCAAAACTTGTACTCCTCAGCAGTCAACACAATGTCCAAATTTCGTTTCCATTCAATATAGTTAGGTCCGGTAAGTTTATTATCCTTAAGTATGGTGAATAGTGGATTAAAGCCCATTTTATCCTGAGAATCATGCATAAAAACATCACATAAATAAGGGTGCATTAATTATTAAGATCTAAATTATTAAAATTTAATGCACTAACATCTAAACACCATAAGCTTCTGGTACGCCACGATGTGTGACATGTATACCACCTAATTTTGTTTAAATGTTACTTCGGTCCTATTACTAAACAATATGCCACGTTGGGGTGGACTATATTATTTTTCATAGCTAAGTGTATACCATCATCAAATCTTAAATTATTCGAAATCTATGGAACTTGGTACGTCATGATGGGTGGCGTGTATACCTTCCAATATTCGTAATTTTGCCTTGAATAGAATACTTCAATTCAATATTCATCAATGGTTTGATTTCCAGGTAGTGGAGGAGTCACATCGGTCTCGCTTAAAACCCACAGCCTTACAAGTTCGATGAACCCGTTTTTGACAAAATCGCCCCAAATCAGAAATAAAGAAAATCCGTATTTATTCCTTTCAAAATTTATTAATTTAAGAAGTTTGTTCTAGTAATTTCTATAACATTCTAGACACCACAAATTACATGCCACGATGGGTGACGTATATATAATTTATATTCGTCTTTATGTTAAATTACCTACAACCAATAATGGAGACCATGGAATTTAATTTCATATTAATTCCCTCTCCCACTTAGAATTTTTTTTTTATTAAAATTGAGGAATTTTAAAATTAAATGGGGCCCAATGTTGTTATAATTATGTCTAATCATGCATTCAAAATACACACATAATTTTAGCAACATATAACATTTAATTAAAGTAATAAATAAATTTTATGTCCATGTCGTCCTAATTAAGTTAAACATGCAATTTTAAAAGAATTACACACATAATTAACGACACACATAATCAATAAATTAAAGCAATAATTAAAATTTAATGGAAAAAATTAAAATAAATTTTCCACTATTATGGCCCTTGAAAAAAAATTCAGCTCTAAAAAAAAATCTGCCCCAAGCGCGCCCCGACGCCCCCAGCAGCCCCAGCAGCCCCAGCAGCCCCAGCAGTCCCAGGTGCCGCAGCAGCCCAGCAGCCCCAGCAGCCCCAGCAGTCCCAGCTGCCGCAGCGGCCGCAGCGCGCGCGCCTGTTGCTTTTCTGTGAGTTTTGTTTTGATTTTGTTCGATCCAAACATCAACAGCAGCCCCTTGTAATCGCACAGCGGAACAGAAAACTACCGGAATTGATTTCCGATCGCACATAACTTTTACAAAATACCCGGAACAATTACAAAAAAATAGATCTAATACAAAACTAATTTTGTAAAATCTATTCTAACACGATCAACCCTCGTGTAAATTACAACCACGATTAAACCACGTGGAAACCAAAACAAAAATTAACCACGATTAAACCACGTGGGATCCAAAGACATAATTAAAATATACATGGCCATAATAGTGGATTAACAACCTGCATCAAAACCAATATAAGCAAAACACTATATACACGCATATATAATTACGACATGGACATTATATCATAAAACATAGAACCCATTACCAGGCTCTTGATACCAATTGTTGGGCTTGCTGAGCAGGCCTAACTCCACATTAGTATGATATTGTCCGCTTTGGGCCGAGCCCGCACGGGTTTATTTTTGGGTCACTCCCAAAAGGCCTCATTCTAATTGGAGTTATCTGGCTGCTTATATTCTAGCAAACTGCCCCTCCCACAAACGATATGGGACAACTCCTAACAATCTCCCCCTTCATATATCGGGCCCGACACTTGTCGATTCTGCCTCCTTCAGTGTGACCAGGCTCCCCCTCGACCCATACTGAAAGTCCATCTGGCTATCTGCTCCCCCTAGGCCCATACTGGAAGGCCCACCTGCCTTTTCCTTGAGCCCATTCTGGGGCAAGCCCATCTGCCTCTTCCTAGGTCCATTCTGGAGCCCACGTGAGATTGTTATAGACCGTTTATAACCTGAAGCTCTGATACCACTTGTTGGGAACCACGGACTTAGGGTGTTACTACGTTTTACGATAAAGATTATGAAAAGAGGATTACCTTGTTAATGGTTGATTCCACACTCTTCTATTGTATTCCCAAATTCCCTTGAGCGAAGTGTGGCCTCCGTCTTCTCAAGTTATCCTCTCTTCTTGCTCCTTGGTGGCTACAATATGTTTTCACACAATCCCAAACAAGAAGAGAATAAGAATATATATAGGCTACAATAGGGACCATGGATAATTAGGTTAGGCCTTCTAATTACATCTTGAGCCTAGCCCAATGTAATTAAATATTAATTCAATCCACTAAAGAATTAATATTTGCACTACCTTTCCTAATGTCGTAATTTAATTAATTCGGTTCCAATATTATTTGCTTATTAAATTCCCCATGTTTAAAATATCATATGTTCATTAATTAAATAAATTACTGATAATTTATTTAATTAATATCTTTTATCCTTGATCAGCCACTCAACCTTTATTTAATTATGCCAGAATAAATTCCACCTGCAGGGTTTCACATAATTAAATCTTTTTGAGCTTTCAAGGGGACATCATTAACCCGAATATTATCAGGACGGATTCCTTCAATAAATAATATCCACCATGTATATAATTCCATCACCCAAAATATAATGATATAATTCAAAAGAATTATTTCATATATAAATCAAAGCATGTAAATAATATACACGTGTCAATTACTATTTCCGGATTAAGAACCTAAGCATTAATAATAACATAGAATCTTAGTTCTCCTTCTTAATCAGTATTAAGGGAACAATTCTAAATTTGATCCTGTTCAATATACACAAAGTATACTAGTATTATTTATTAGTCAATATAAACTAATCTAAATAATACTACAGCCATACCAGTGGATTGTCCAATACCACCTGTGCTGTGAACCTTATTATATTATATAACCGTATTTAACAATCTAATATTCTGTATCCCATTTGATACTAGATTGTTCACAATATATAATATTAGGCAACATGTAAACATTCAAATGATTCTCAAATAAACTGGCCAGAAATAAATGTACATACTTCAAATAAATATTTTCAGTATACACTAACATAACTGACTAAGTTCATGGATTTCATCAACTATGGTGGAAAATCAACTTGTCAAGCTTGAACAGAACAAACTTAAGGAATGAATGGTCCTTTATATTTGATTCTGTAGTAAGGGTCTTCCCATGTAGGAAGACAAGGTATGACAACATTTCAAGTGTGGTGCAGAAGCTGGTGTACTCAATAGCCCCCACAGACACTTGAATGTTGGTCTATTGATCCTGGAAGAACTTGCAACCAGGCTGACCATGCCCCAATTTGCTAGAGGTAAGGAAATTTTCTTTCCTAGATTCATTATGTCTACTTTAAATCATAAAGTACATACATACATTTGTTGAATGGTATAGATAGCACTAAAATAGGCATTTATAATCAAGTGTCCAAAATAATATTTGGTTCACTTACTACAAAGAACAAGGTAAATGTGAGTTTGAAAATCACTCCATTTATGATGGAAAGGTTTATGACTTACCCTTACCCAATGCCTGACATGAGATCAAATGTACAGTCTAGCACAACTATGGTGCCTGAACATGTGGAAGTACAAACACAAGAACACCCACAAGGACCTTCAAACCAACTAGTAGCTAGGAAACCAACCACTTCATCCTCTCAAAAGGGTGATGAGAGTAAAAAGAAGAAAAAGGAGATAACCCTCACAGTAATAGATGAGAGTGGTGAGGATCAAACACAAACTGAGTCACCCTTGCTCATAAGGCCAAAGAAGGTTAAGAAATCTGAGCTGAACACTCAAACCACCTCTGTATCCTCCCAAAACAATGCAGTTATAAAAATGGGGAATAAACAGATTCTAGATACATCCTCTCAACAGGGTGCTCTATTGAAAAGAGCATTCTCCCCCATGCACCTTGTAAAGAGTCTACACAACCAACACTTGAACAAATTCAGGTGTATGGTAAAAGAAATAAGGATGGCACACACAGTGAGAGCATATCTATTGAATCTACCTCATCCATTCAGGGGGAGCTGCCAACACTCACTACTGAACAACAACTCTTAATCTCACGAATTTCTTCTTCACAAATAACACTTGAATTTATTCCTCAAGTGCAAGCTCATTAAAGTGACTTGGTTCTAGAAACCTTGCTCACCACCCAGACACTACAATCAGATAGTGAGAGGCTACTAGCTAGGGTAGACCTTGATGACACCATCAAAACTATGGGGGATTCATCAATTTTTACTGAAGACCCCATTGATGTTACAAATGCACCTTCATGTGCAAATCAGCCTTCACAGGCTGTTAGGTTTGAGGGTAGTACTCCTGAGGGGGAGCTATCTAAATCCTCTCCAATTTAATTTGAGGTTCCTGTTCAAGGAACAACTCTCCTCAAAACCCTAGTAGAATTTACATTAGCAGTTGATGCCAAGAGTACAATTGCCAATGACCCTGCTATGGGAGAGGCAAGTTTATCACATTCATATGACAGTGCTTTGCAAGAAGCGCAAGGGTTTGAGACTGGTGTACATGACAGTAACCCAGTCAAATCCCCTCCAATTCAATTGGAGGTTCCCACAACTATTGTGGAACAACAACTTGTCATAACCACAGAGCAATATGTGAGTAAAACTGTGACTTCTGTCACAGGTGGTTCTGATCCCTCACAACAACCATCAACCTCACAACCTCAACAACCACATCTTCTTTCTCAATGGTTGCAAGCATCTAACTCTAAACCTACATCTGTGGATGATCTTCTTGTTGAGCAGATTTATGGATTAGCAAATATTTCCCATCATCTACTTACTTCAGATATGAGCAATCAGGATTATCAAGCCATCATGCTAACATACAATGAAGAAGTTGAAAAACAAAAGGAGAAAACTATAAATGATGCATAACATGATGGGAATGTAGATGCATGGCTATCCAAGAATTTTATTTTGGAGATGGATCAAGTCTTGGCTAGGTTTAGGGATGAATATGTCACTATTCTTGGAAGCAATACCAAGGCCTTGACTCCACAGGATGTTTATGATGTAGTCACAGAAGTTTACAAATCTCAGCTTAAGGCTTTTCACCTTTTTGGCAAAGCTCTAGAAGTTAAAATGACTGGTCATGAAGACAAAATCAGAAAGCTGGTCAATTAGAAGATGGATGAGATTATACCTTCCCAGGTCAAGATCACCTCAAAGTTTCAACACTTTGCTAACCAAATGAAAAGATTAGATTTGACGACTATGGAAAAAGATGTCAAGAATCTGAGACAATCCTTCATTTCTCTTCATGAAGTGGTCCAACAAATCATCACCAATGCAAATGACACAAAGGTCAATATAACATCCCCAAATCCGGGGTCAGGATTGGGTGTCACTAAACAACTTTAAATAATATAAACCAGTATATTAAAACAAATATAATATAACCCATCATTACTCCGGATCGTTTACAGGTTTTGGTATGAAACAAGAATCTAACCTTCTAAAATTTACAATAGCTAAATAATATTTTATTACCTCTTTACTAACTACCTCGTATTATTTATTCTGACACCTCCAAAATCCTTCAGCTGGGATCTCTCCACTTATTGATGTCTAATGAGAGCTATTCACTTTTGTCCTCATTTGATACTGAAAGAAATAAGAATTCATCAAGCAAGAGTGAGCCAAAAATGTCCAGCAAGTATCATATCAAGGAAACATCTGGAATCAATCTTTAGATGATTTCAAAAACATTTTCATTTATTTATAACAATTGAGCAAATAAAAACATCGGCCCTCACTGGTCTTTAATCATAAATCACATTTTTCCGTAAAAGAACATTGAACGTTTCACTGATTTAGTTCTTGAATTAAATCTTTGTTTATTTTCGTAACCATAAAATTTCCAAGAAGGAATGTCGTTAATGGCGATCAACAATGAATTATACTGGACACTAGAACCAACATATGGACTATAACCTGCTGATCAGTCAGGATATAGCGCAGATCTATACCCAACTGTATAGACCCACCAACATATAGGGTACCCAGGCACTATGGCCTAATAAACAAGGGTCCAGCCATCTCTGGCCTTTAGGGTCCAGCTCATTCCTGGCCCTCATCGTAACCATCCAGTCCGTAGAGTATTTTGATGTCAAATCACTTTGATTTTAAGACATCCCGATTCAGGGTACGCAAATAACCCGGACAATAGGTTTTTGCTTAAGAGATCAATCGATAATCAAGGAACAAGATCAAAAAGGTACTTGCATAAATATGAGTAATTGTAGCGACACTACGCCATAGATGACCTATCTGAACATTTAAGTATGGGTGTTGTTTTAGCTGATGTTACAATAGGTATGAAATTTTGGACCTAACACAACATCACACTTATGGGTGTTACTGTTAAGTGGCATTTATGACACTTATTTATGCTTTAATAAGCTTTGAGTTGGTGTATTTGTACTCAAGTTATTTGTGTTTTAACGCGTTTTCAAGTGTTTTTACATTTCAGGCATTACTTTGAGAATCAGGTGAATTAGCATTGTTTTGAAGCTAATATTGTGTTTAGGATGTGTTGGAATAAAAGCTTGAAAGATTGTCTCGAAGCTGCAAGGAATAAAGAAGGAAAAAATAATTTTTTTTGGCAGAAGGTCGGCGCGCCCGCGCTGATGTTGCGCGCGGCCGCGCAAGGGAACAGAAAGTCAGTGTGCCCGCGCTGGTGAAGCGCGCGGCCGCGCTGGGTCGGGAGTTAAAAATCTTGATTCTTGTGCAATTCGAATTCTGGACTCCTGTGGTGCGTGGACTGCTATATAAACATAACTTAGTCGTATATATTAAGATATTCATAATTCAGAGTTTTGAAAACATCAAGGGAGGAGAAGACGGCAAGAGATCTTTTGGCGCAATTCAACAAAGGAGAAGACGATCTAGTTTATTCTTGAGAATCTTTGTTTTGAGTTGTAATTTGGATGCTTGTTTCTCGTTTTTTTGAACCTATATTCTTGTGTGTACTTTGGTTTATTTATTCATATAAAGACTACGTTTGCTATATCATGTTTTCATTGGAACCCACATTGGCGATGAGTTCTATTATGGGCTAATCGTTATTGTGGGGTTCTAGCGGATTTATTTATGGATTTCTTTAGTTAATTTATTTGATGCCTTAGTGTGTGGTGATTGTATGATATCCTAGTATTGGTTGTGTTTATTCATCTTATGAGCGTCGCGAACTTATAAGATAGTGTGTTAATTCTTAATGAAGCGAAAGTGAATTTAAGGATTTAGAACTTGCCATGCTAGCATAGGTTCATGTATTGTTATGCATGATTCGTAGGTAATTTTAACCATCTTACTTGCCCTATGTAATCAAGATAGATAACTTGTGTGTAAACCGTTATGTTGTCAAATTCTATAGACATATAGGGCTCAATATAGTTGGTGCCTATTCAGCTTCTATCTCTTTTATGGATGTCTGGTAGAATGGTACTCGTGCAACGAAAGTTGACATTTATCAGTTTCGTGTTGTCTGATTAGTGTCATCACCATTGCATGCTTAGATTGAGAATAATAAGGCTATTGAATGAAGTATTTAATGAAGTTAGAATCCCATGTTTGTCATATATATTAACTCAGTCTATTTTATTCTCGTAGTTATAATAGTTAGCGTAATTCATAGTTATAATCAACCTCACTTTGTTATCGTCTTAGCATTGAATAATAACCATACATTGTTGCTTCGATGCGTGATTTAGATATTTAACCAATATAGTCTCTGTGGGAACGAACTAGAAAAGATTCTATACTACTTGCGAACTCATATACTTACGTGTAATATTAGCGCGTTTTTAGCGACTAACAAGTTTTTCGCGCCGCTACCGGGAACTGCAGTGTTAATTACTAGTTTATGTGCTTTCCATCAGTGGTCGTTAAAGTTCATTGAATCGGACATTGTTACTTATTTTATTCCTTGTTTTATTTCAGGTGATATAGCGAGGGTGTAAGTATACGCGTTCGCGTACTCGTAAGAGAACACTGGATAAAGCCGAGGAAGAACTTGTGGTAGTTTGTAGGGAAGTTTTCGAGGAAGAAAAGAAGGTAGAAGAAGAGAATGTTGAAGAGCCAATTGTAGTAGCTATGGGTGATCAAGCAGAGAATCCGAAGGCTTTGGTGGACTACTCTAAGCCTAAGATTAATGACATTCAGTCTAGCATCATTAGACCAGCCATTGCGGCTAACACTTTTGTGATCAAGTCAAGCACGATCTAGATGATACAGAACTCAGTTCAGTTTGGGGGTTCTCCTACTGAAGACCCCAACATGCACATCAGGGATTTCATCGAGATATGCGACACTTTCAAGTTCATTAGTGTGACTGAAGATGCTATCAAGCTGTGACTCTTCCCATTCTCTTTGAGGGACAAAGCTAAGTGTTGGTTACACTCTCTTCCGACAGGGTCTATCACAACTTGGGAAGATCTTGCTCAAAATTTTCTCACTAAATTTTTTCTCATGGCGAAGACTGCAGCAATCAGGAATGCTCTTACCCAGTTCGCGTAGCAAACTGGAGAATCTTTATATGAGGCTTGGGATTGATATAAGGAGATGCTAAGGAAGTGCCCACACCATGGCATGCCTGATTGGATGATTATCAACTATTTCTACAATGGATTGGGTCCTTCTTCTAGGCCCATGCTTGATGCAGCATCAGGAGGAGCCTTGTGGGCTAAGAGCTATGATGAAGCTTATGAACTTATTGAACGGATGGATGCTAATGAGTACCAGAATCCTTCCCAAAGACTGACTAAGGGAAAAGTTGTAGGGATTCTAGAGTTGGGTGCAGCAACTGCTATCGCTGCCCAACTTAAGGCGTTGACAATGAAGGTGGACACTTTGGCTAATTATGGAGTTAATCAAATCACTAGTGTCTGTGAGCTTTGTACTGGTGCCCATGAGACTGATCAGTGCGCAATTTCGAATGAATTAGCTTAGTACATGAGCAACTTCCAGCGATCGCAACAACCTGTGCCAGCCACCTATCATCCAAACAACCGCAATCATCCTAATTTCAGTTGGGGTGTTAGGTCCCAATGTGTTTGTAGAAGGGGGTTGAATACAAACTATACCGAATAATCGAATTTAGTGCGGAATAAAAAATTGAAACAAAATTCAAGTTAAATAAAAATATTATTAAACTTGAAAGGTGTTACAACAACGGTATCGATTACAAGAGATTAATCTCGAATTAATTATCACAAATCTAGAATAAATTCGACATGAACTTTTTCTATTTTTGTAATAAAAAGAATCAAATGCTAAATGCAATTTGAGATTAAGTTCTAGGGATTTTGATCCGCTAGATAGTTACACAAGAACAAGATAATGATTTCTAGTGGTTTGGATTTAACTTTAATTACTAGAAATTGTGATATTGAATTTAGCAGATGAAAATGAAATATTATCCTCGGCTGCTTTTCTTTTGTTCTTGAGTTGTTGATGGATTATCAAATGTGTTCTGCTGCTTCTGTCTTTTAAATATAATCAACAGAACTGAAATGAGCTGGCAGGACAATCTTTGAATTGGCATGACAATCGGTATGACTATCAGTTGAGCTAGCATGACAATCAGTATGACTATCAGTTGAACTAGCAAGACAATCCCATTGAACTGGCAAGACAATTCTCCTCCCTGATAGAACTTTCCGTGAGACAATTGAATTGACCTGGCATGACAATCGGTATGACAATCCAGATTGTCATGCTAGTTCATTTTCAATTGTCTTGCTGATTTAAAACAGATTTTAATCCAATAAAAATTCTGAAAATCCTTCATATTAATTCAGAATTAATTAATCAATTAATTCAATTAATCAATAAATTAATCTTTACAGATATAATTTATTTTCTTAATTAAATTATATGACTTAATTAATTAATAGAGAATTAATATTAATCTTGAGCAGCAACCATTCTTCTGAAAATCTTCTGAAAATCACTGAGAATTATGAATCAATTCCACCACTTCAATGTTGATACTCGATGTACTGTCTGGTTCATGAGTGACTAACTTCCGTGACGTTTCTTCATGTCTTGACTTTTATACTTGATTTTCTTCGCATTAAATCCTTGTAATTCTCTGATACTCTGACGAGATCTCTGTCACTTGATTAAATCCACAATCTTGATTTGTATCACTGAGGCTTGATCAATTTCTTGAGCTTCTTCCAGTGAATTAATTCCTCAAGTATGTAGATGAACATTATTTCTGAATCCTTTGACAGATGTTACTTTGTGAGATCTCTTTGACGGTAGATCCACTATTTACTTGTTACATTCTTATTTGAGTTGAGTTAAATCCTCGAATATACAAATAGGCTATGACATATGCCTTACAATCTCCCCCTATTTGTTTGTTAGACAATAACAACAAATACCTAGAGGATAACTCAACTAACAAATAAGAAAAAGATATAAACAGAAATGCAAAGTAAATAGCAGAAATGTTTTGGATAACATTTAACCTTTTCCAGATTCCAAATAGATGTTCCTCTATACTGAACATATCTTCAAGTAGTTTCATCTTCTATTGTACAACCACATTTCATGTTGAGAAGCGCATATCTCTCTTGCTTCTCCCCCTATGAGAATCAACTGCTTAAAGAAGATCACCTTCGTTTACCACATCTCCCGTACAATAGGATCCGCAGATAAAAACCAATGGTACTCCCCTTTTGGAAAACAGCTTCTTCCCTTACTAGGAAATCACCTTGTGTTTACCACATCTCCCGTACAATAGGATCCATAGTTACAAACAACAATGGTGTAGTGTAATGTACATATGTAGGATCTTTTTCATCCTCCCTGCTATTTCTCCTCCTTAGTTGAGGAATCCTCCAAACTATTACTTAATCTTTTATCTCCCCCTTAGAGAAGGAATGTATGCCGTTGTCTGAAGAAGTTCTCATATTTCACTTGATTGGAAAAGAAGTAACAAGTAGTTTCTCTTTCTTCCTCACCGTGAGTGTGTGATTCTGTTTTAGTGTACCTCACATGTGTTTCACTCTTCTCTCCACTCGTGTTTACATTCATTCTCACAAGTGTATCACTCCTCTCATAGCTCCAAAAATCAGCTGTACCTGCAAGGAAAATCACCTTAGCCATCCTTAAGGAGGTCATATGTGGTGCAATGGGAGTTCACAAATCCCCATCCTTGTTAAACTCGTCAGATGAATCTGAGTCATAATCTACAAGTTGCTAGTTTCCCTTTTAGGGTTCCAGATTTGAATTCTGGGAAGGTAAACAATGATCCAACGAATTTAGCATAAAGATCAAAGTTCCCTTCTAATGTCTGTGAAGACATTTCCTTGTGACTTATCAGGTAATATCTAAATCATTGTCAACAAGTTGCCGATCTGCACCTATGTCAGATCCACTATCCGCAGATGCATCCAGGGGATTTAGGCCTGGGGAGGTAGACACCGACCACTGACATATGGCTTTTGGATCAGTATCCTCTCCTAACACCTGTAAAGGCAATTGGTCCATTAACGAACCTTGAACAATCGAATCTGACCTTAAAATGGTCAAAACTTTTGTTTCTGTCAACTCATCCTTTGTGTGTGTAACCTTTCCTTGTGCATCAAGAATTGTTTATATTTGAGGTGGTGACACTACATCGGATACCCTGGCCGACAGGCAAATTTCAATAGACACACCCTTTTGAGAGAATGAATCTAGTAACTATTTTTGAGCCTTTTCAGCCATTACATCTTTTTGAGAAGATGTATGGGGGCTAGCAGTTGTCTCGGTTTAAATAATACTCATCTATGTAGGAGACAGAGCTGCTGGGTTGACTTCAGAACCTTCCTTATATGGTGCACTAAGGCACTATCTCCCTCACACTCACTCATACTTCATTTTAGTGGTAAGAGAGTGTTGGTTGGTTCTATTTCTGTGTTTGTCTTTACAGTCTGGGATAGATGTTGTGGGTTTTCAACCTCATGACTGTCAATAAAAGAAAGCCATTGAAGATTGAACCTGTATCACAGAACATATGGCAATAGAGAGATAAAATATACTTAAGATATATAATGAATGAAAATTATACATTTAATCTTTTGAGAGAAATGATGTACAATAGTGATTTCAAAGGATTTTACATGAAATAAGAAATCACTAATGTAGAAAGAAGTTTGATTTTCTCCTAAAACTCACTGCACATATAAAATAATATGTTTGTGCCTAGTGATAAGAGAGTTATTAATATGACGACTCTACGAGTTCATATTAAACTGTAACTTCAGTTAGAGTGCCATACCATGTCCTTGACGATTGCTTGAGTAGTACACTAGTTCATATCAACCTGAAGTGAGATTGTGAAGAAGAGATTGCATAGTCCAATAGATCTGCAGCTGTAAAGTCCATGAACTGTGGTGCACTGACTTCCTCTTTTGACTCACCAACAGGAGTACACTTGTACACATCTTACTAGAGTCCAATTCCAAGTGTAATGTGCATCAGGTGCGTGATATGTCGTAATATCCTCAAGACTCATCACTGGTGCTATATGTTAGATACTGCTTCCTGATAATAACCTAGCACAATATACAAATTTTCAGTGATAACATTACCAGCTTACAAATAGCCATATCCCTCGGATAAACCTTTGCTGTTATCTCCAAAGGTAACCAGTGGGCCAGCTTTCTCAACCACATTTGATAGCATGGCTCTATCTCCGGTCATATGTCTTGACGATCCATTGTCAAGAATCCACACTACCGGTTCCACCTGTTTACTGCCCTGCACTACAAATGGATTAGACCTTCTTCGGAACCCAAACTTGGTTGGGCCCGACATACTTGTAGAATTGTCCTTTGTCAGGCAAAACAACATTTTTAATTTTAATGGTCTCAACTTTCTCAATGACTGAACATTTGACCTTGTAAACAGCCTTAACAAATTTCTGTTTAGGCTTAGGCACAAATGTCTCCTTTCTAGCCTTAGAAGGACTAACAGTCTTAGACCTATCATGCTTCTTATTATTCACATGCTGACGAGGAGTAGTCTTATCACTAGAAACATGCTTACCATTAAAATAAGCATACATCAAATTAAAAGCACAAGACATACAATTAGCAACACCACATGCTTTATGAGAGGGATTAACAACATGCAATTTATGCATGATAGACATGGCATTTTTGTTATCCAACTCATGCGTGTCTGAGTTAGTCTCAGTTGCTTTCACAACTTTGACTGGAACTTTCAACACACTTGACTTGGAAACAACCTTCTCATTAGCATGATCTTCAGCACGTATTTCTTCTTGAATAGCAGAAGATGTCGCATCAAATGGTTCAGTAATTGATGCTTTATAGAGGGGTTTATCAATACCCTTAAGCACATGTGGTACTTCCCTACCTTTAGCACAGACATGAGGAGGGGAGTTTATGCCTAATTCTCCAATAGAAGCATTGTAATCATAACCTATTCCAGATGTTTGATTAATAGCTTGCTTACTGTAGAACTCTTTAGCCTTCGAACAAGAATTGAAGTAGGCTCTAACCTTAGTCTCAAGACCGGTGATCTTGTCTTTGAGAATAGTTTCGAGTTGTCTATAACAGTTAACTCTATTCTCTAGAAAAGATAATTGTTCTTTTAACTTGTCTTGATTGTTGTGCACAAGTCTTAATTCATTGACCTCTTTCTCAAGGTCCTTGATCTGCTGACTTAACAGTTCATTATCACGACGAGCATAATCTAAGGAACCTCCTAGATGATAAACTAATTCAGCATCAGTAAATTTTACCTCTTTTCTTGACGATGAAGCTTTTCCATCAATAGCCATAAGAGCAAGATTCTCATCTTCTTCATCTTCACTATCAGTATCATCCCAGCTTCTTCCCTTTGCCAGGTAAGCCCTTTCAGAGTTACTCTTCTGATTTGAATCATAAGAGTTCTTCCTTACTTGCTTTGGCTTCCTGCATTCTGTGGCAAAGTGTCCCAACTCATTGCAGTTATAGCATCTAATGGTGCTCCGATCAACCATTCCTGTTTTGTATCCACCACTACTGGTGTTAGAGGATGAAGATCCACCTGTCTGGAATCTGTTGTAGTTGAACTTGTACTTGAACTTTGGATTTCTCTTAAATATGACATTGGAGAATCTCTTGACAATCTGGGCCATTAACTCATCTTCCAATTGCTCCAGCTCTTCCAAGGAATAAAAATCATCACTGGATTGATTTGTAGTAGGAGAATCATATTCTGCTACTAACACATTTTCCTCAGCCTTGGAAAACTGTACCATTCTCTCCGACTGTTGAGATTGTTGTTGTTGTTGACCTTCAGCTACAAGAGCAGTAGATGTGCTGACCATTCTATCTTTCCCGTAGACTTCCTTCTGCTGAATCTGCTCCAACTCATAGGTTTTTAACACACCATAGAGTCTATCCAAAGAAATCTCACTCAGATCTCTAGCTTCTCTTATGGCAGTGATTCTATGCTCAAGATGAGTTGGCAGTGTTAAAAGGAACTTTTTGTTGACCTCCCTGATTGAATAATATTTTCCATTTATGTTCAGGTTGTTGATCAATGCATTGTATCTCTCAAACACTTCAGTAATTCCTTCTCCTGGATTGGATTTAAAATGTTCATACTCAGAGGTTAGGATCTCCAACTTGTTCTCCCTAACTTCCTCTGTACCTTCATTAATCACCTCAATAGTTTCCCAAATGTGTTTGGAATTTTTACAGTTCATCACATGTCTGTTCATCAAGGGATCGAGGGAATCAACTAAAATTAACTAGAAGGCTGGCATCCAAGGAGGCTTCTTCTTTTTCAGCAGGAGAAAAATCCTTAGGCTCTTTTGGATAGGTTTTAGCTTTGGTAATCACAACATCATCTACTATCACCTCTGGTTCAATAACCATCGGAGTTTTTGGACCCTTCTTTAACAAGTTCAGATATTTGGGATTTGCAACTTGTAAAAACAAGAGCATCTTCTTCTTCCACATGATATAATTTTCTTTATCAAATAGTGTAATTTTAACGATTCCAACTTTTTGTGAAGTCATTATGAATTTTTGAATAAATAAAAATTCAAGGAGTTGAAAAATCACAAAAGTCTAGGATCTTGATTTGTTCGTTAATCAGAAGGCTCTGATACCAATTGTTAGGTCCCAATGTGTTTGTAGAAGGGGGGTTGAATACAAACTATACCGAATAATCAAATTTAGTGCGGAATAAAAAATTGAAACAAAATTCAAGTTAAATAAAAATATTATTAAACTTGAAAGGTGTTACAACAACGGTATCGATTACAAGGGATTAATCTCAAATTAATTATCACAAATCTAGAATAAATTCGACATGAACTTTTTGTATTTTTTGTAATAAAAAGAATCAAATGCTAAACGCAATTTGAGATTAAGTTCTAAGGATTTTGATCCGCTAGATAGTTACACAAGAACAAGATAATGATTTCTAGTGGTTTGGATTTAACTTTAATTACTAGAAATTGTGATCTTGAATTTAGCAGATGAAAATGAAATATTGTCCTCGACTGCTTTTCTTTTGTTCTTGAGTTGTTGATGGATTATCAAATGTGTTCTGCTGGTTCTGTCTTTTAAATATAATCAACATAACTGAAATGAGCTGGCAGGACAATCTTTGAATTGGCATGACAATCGGTATGACTATCAGTTGAGCTAGCATGACAATCGGTATGACTATCAGTTGAACTAGCAAGACAATCCCATTGAACTGGCAAGACAATTCTCCTCCCTGATAGAAATTTCAGTGAGACAATTGAATTGACCTGGCATGACAATAGGTATGACAATCCAGATTGTCATGCTAGTTCATTTTCAATTGTCTTGCTGATTTAAAACAGATTTTAATCCAATAAAAATTCTGAAAATCCTTAATATTAATTCAAACTTAATTAATCAATTAATTCAATTAATCAATAAATTAATCTTTGCAAATATAATTTATTTTCTTAATTAAATTATATGACTTAATTAATTAATAGAGAATTAATACTAATCTTGAGCAGCAACCATTCTTCTGAAAATCTTCTGAAAATCACTGAGAATTATGAATCAATTCCACTACTTCAATGTTGATACTCGATGTACTGTATGGTTCATGAGTGACTAACTTCCGTGACGTTTCTTCATGTCTTGACTTTGATACTTGATTTTCTTCAGATTAAATCCTTGTAATTCTCTGATACTCTGACGAGATCTCTGTCACTTGATTAAATCCACAATCTTGATTTGTATCACTGAGGCTTGATCAATTTCTTGAGCTTCTTCCAGTGAATTAATTCCTCAAGTCTATAGATGAACATTGTTTCTGAATCCTTTGACATATGTTACTTTGTGAGATCTCTTTGACGGTAGATCCACTATTTACTTGTTACATTCTTATTTGAGTTGAGTTAAATCCTCGAATATACAAATAGGCTATGACATATGCCTTACATGGGGCAATGCTCAGAATACGGTTCAACAGCCTTATCAGCAGTATCCAGCTAAGCAGTACAACCCCCTGATTTTCAGCAACCGTAGTATGCAACAAAACAACTTCAGCTGCAACCAGCTAATGAAAAATCTGAATTAGAGGAGTTGAAGCTTATGTGCAAGAGCCAAGTTGTTTCTATCAAGACCTTGGAAATCAAATTGGGCAAATTGCCAATGCCTTGCTATATCATCATCCTGGTACACTACCTAGTAACACTGAAGTGCCAGGGAAGAAGGAAGCTAAAAAGCAGGTAAATGTAATCACTTTGAGGTCTGGAAAGGTTGCTAATCCCGAACAAACTCAAGAGTTGACTGAAAAAGCTGGAGCTGAGAAAGAAGTAGAGCAGCAGGATGAAGAAGTGGAACCAAGGAAGACTACTGTTGAGCACACTCTGCCTGAGGGTAATACAGGGGAGAAACAGATCTATCCTCCACCGCCTGTTCCTAAGAGGCTACAGAACAAAAAGCTGGGCAAGCAATTCGAGAAGTTTCTAGAGGTGTTCAAGAAACTTCATATCAACATACCTTTCGCTGAGGCTCTCGAGCAGATGCATAGTTATGCAAAGTTTATGTAAGGTATTCTCTCTCGAAAAGTGAAGCTAGATGATTTAGAGAATGTCGCTCTCACGGAGAAATGCAGTGTTGTGCTGCAGCAGAAGTTGCCTCTGAAGCTTAAGGATCCAGGAAGCTTCACTATTCCATGTACGATTGGGAAAGTGTCTTTTGACTGATGCTTATGTGACTTGGGAGCTAGCATCAATTTGATGCCTTTGTCAATCTTCAAGAATTTGGACTTACCTGATCCTAAACCAACTTACATGACCTTGCAATTGGCCGACCGTTCTATTACATATCCGAGAGGTATTGTGGAGGATGTCTTGGTCAAGGTGGATAAACTCATCTTCCCTGCTGATTTCGTCATTCTTGATTTCGAGGAGGATAAGAAGATTCCCATAATCTTGGGAAGGCCTTTCTTGGCAACTGGCCGAACCTTGATTGATGTGCAGAAGGGTGAGCTTACAATGCGAGTGTTGGATCAGGATGTAACTTTTAATGTGTTCAATGCTATGAAATTTCCTACTAATAATGAGGAGTGCTTAAAAGTCGAGTTGGTCGATTCGGTGGTCACATCGGAACTTGATCAAATGTTAAGGTCTGATGCCTTAGAAAAAGCTTTGTTGGGGAATTCAGACAGTGAAGATGACGAAGGTAATGAGCAATTGCAATATTTGAATGCTTCTCCCTGGAAAAGGACGATTGATATGCCTTTTGAATCTCTTGGAATGGAGGAATTGAGTAAAGCTCCTAAATGCCTCAAGCCTTCCATCGAGGAAGCTCCTACTCTTGAGCTTAAGCCTTTACCTGAACATTTGAGGTATGCTTTTTAGGTGATGCATCTACTCTGCCTATTATTATTGTATCTGACCTTTCAGGTAGCGATGACGAAAAGCTTTTGAGAATTCTGAGAGAGTTTAAATCGGCAATTGGATGGACTATAGCAGATATCAAGGGAATCAGCCCTTCCTACTGTATGCATAAAATTCTGCTAGAAGAAGGTAGCAAACCTACAGTCGAGCAGCAAAGAAGACTTAATCCAATAATGCAGGAAGTAGTGAAGAAGGAAATTCTAAATTGGCTAGATACAGGGATCATCTACCCTATCTCTAACAGTTCATGGGTAAGCCCGGTTCAATGTGTGCCAAAGAAAGGTGGTATCACTGTGGTAAAAAATGAGAAGAATGAGTTTATCCCTACACGAACAGTCACGGGGTGAAGAGTTTGTATGGACTACAGGAAGCTGAACAAGGCCACTAGGAAGAACCATTTTCCATTGCCCTTCATTGATCATATGCTTGACAGGTTGGATGGTCATGAATATTACTGTCTTCTGGACGGCTATTTGGATTACAATCAGATTTGTATCGCTCCGAAAGATCAGGAGAAGACTACCTTCACTTGTCCATTTGGTACTTTCGCCTTCAGATGAGTTTCTTTTGGTCTGTGTGGTGCACCAGCCACATTTCAATGATGTATGATGGCCATCTTTTCTGATATGATTGGCCAGAATGTGGAAGTGTTCATGGATGATTTCTCGGTCTTTGGCGATTCTTTTGATGATTGCTTGCAAAATCTTGAACACGTTCTCAAGAGGTGCGTTGAAACCAATCTGGTTCTCAAATGTCACTTCATGGTGCATCAAGGCATCATTCTCGGGCACAAGGTTTCTAGTAAGGGTCTTGAGGTTGATAAGGCCAAGGTAGGAGTCATTGAGAATCTTCCCCCACCTATTTCTGTCAAGGGAATTTGCAGTTTTCTTGGTCACGCAGGTTTCTACAGGCGTTCCATCAAAGACTTCTCGAAAATTTCAAAGCCATTGTGCAGTTTATTAGAGAAAGATGTTCCTTTTAAATTTGATGACGAGTGCCTTGCAGCGTTTGAGACATTAAAGAAGAGTCTAATCTCGGCACCAGTCATAACTGCACCTGATTGGAATGAACCTTTTGAGATGATGTGTGATGCAAGTGATTATGCAGTTGGAGCAGTTCTTGGGGAGAGGAAGAACAACATATTTCATGTGGTCTACTATGCTAGTAAGACTCTAAATGGTGCTCAACTGAATTATACTACTACGGAGAAAGAACTTTTAGATATTGTCTACGGTTTTGAGAAATTTTGATCTTATCTACTTGGGACTAAGGTGAGAGTTTTCACTGATCACGCTGCAATTTGATATCTTGTCTCGAAGAAGGACTCTAAACCTAGATTAATTCGATGGGTTCTTTTGCTCTAAGAATTTGAACTAGAGATCAAGGGCAAAAAGGGAACTAAAAATCAAGTTGCTGATCATCTCTCGGGATTAGAGAATCCTAATGCTACTTCATTGGATAAGACAGTGATAAATGGGTCTTTTCCCGACGAGCAGTTGTTTGGAGTGCAAGAAGAAGAGTCATGGTTTGTAGACATTGTGAACTACCTTGTTAGTAACATCATTCCTCCCGACCTATCTTATGCTCAAAGGAAGAAGTTTTTACATGAAGTGAAGTAGTATATGTGGGATGAGCCATTTCTTTTAAGACAAGGAGCTGACCAAATCATCAGGAGATGTATTCCTTACAGCGAAACGGGGGGGGGGGGGCTCTTGCGAGATTGCCACTCAACGGCTTATGGAGGACACTATGGTGGAGAAAAGACAGCAGCTCGTGTTCTTCAAGCAGGTTTCTTTTGGCCAACATTGTTTAAAGATGCTCATCAGTTCATTTTGAAATGTGATTAATGTCAACAAGTGGGTAATATGTCCAAGAGGGATGAGATGCCTCTTAATGTGCTTCTCGAGGTTGAGGTCTTCGATGTTTGGGGAATTGACTTCATGGGGCCATTTGTCTCATCTTGCAACAATCAGTATATCCTGTTGACGGTTGATTATGTGTCAAAATGGGTTAAAGTTAAGGCGTTGCCAACGAACGATGCAAAAGTGATGCTTAATTTTCTTCACAAGCAGATATTAACAAGGTTTGGAACTCCAAGAGTCATAATCAGCGATGAGGGGTCACATTTTTGCAACCACAAGTTTACTGCGATGATGAAAAGGTATAATGTGAATCATCACATTGCTACGGCTTATCATCCTTAGACAAATGGTTAAGATGAGGTATCTAACAGAGAGATCAAGTGTATTTTAGAGAAAGTAGTGTGTCCATCAAGGAAGGATTAGTCTTTGAAGCTTGATGAAGTTGTTTGGGCGTATAGAACAACTTATAAAACTCCATTGGGAATGTCATCATTTCAGTTGGTTTATGGCAAGGGGTGTCATTTGCCCTTGGAGCTCGAGCATAAAGCTTATTGGGCTTTGAAGAAATTGAATCTGGACTTGGATGCAACTGGAAAGAAAAGGATGGTTCAATTGAACGAACTTGACAAATTTTGACTTCAAGCTTATGAGAACAATAAAATGTACAAGGATAAAGTCAAGAGGTGGCACGATCGGGGTCTAGTGCTCAAGAAATTTGTGCAGGGGTAACAAGTGCTTTTATTCAACTCTCGTCTTTTTCCTGGAAAGTTGAAGTCAAGATGGTCAGGTCCTTTTATTGTCAAAATGATGTTTCCACATTGAGCGGTGGAAATTTTTGAGAATGATCCGGGCCAAGCATTCAAGGTAAATGGTCAATGGTTGAAGTATTACTATGGTGATACAGCAAACCGCGAGGTGGTTAGTGCCATTTTATTATCCACTTGATCTCGAGATTCTACGTCGAGCTAGCGACGTAAAAGAAGCGCTTCTTGGGAGGCAACCCAAGTATGTTGTACATTAGTATGTAGAGGAAGCAAGAAGAAAGGAAAAAATCACAAAAAAATCAGAAAAAGAAAAAATTATAGGGCCAACTACAGAAGTTGGGCGCGCCCTCGCTGACCAAGCGCGCGGCCGCGCCGTTTTTCAGGTAGCCACGCGCGCCCGCGCTTTTCTAGCGCGCGCCCGCGCCGGTTTTCCAGAAGTTAAGCGCGCGCGGGGTCCTTGTTCGAAAAAATAAATACAGCAGTTTTATTAGAGAAAATCGGGATTTTAATTCCAAAATCAATTTTAACCCGATTTTTACTCTTCCATACCCCATAATTACCTCTCCCAATCAATCCCATTATTCCCACGATTCCCATAATCAATCCCACTTCTATTCCTTATCAAATTCACACCCCTCCACCTATAAATATATACATTTACATACATCTTCTCCACCAATTCACAAACTCTCAAACACATATTCTCTCTAAACACTTAAGCTTTTACTCACTTTTATTCAATCCCGATGGCACCCAAAAGATAGAGAACTCAAGTTGGAAGCAGCGCCACCGATTCTTCTACTGTGAGTGGTGTGAGGCCTGCGATTGAGCAGCCTGCGAGGAAGGTGGGGCAGGATACCTGGAACGATAAGACTCTAGAGGACTTTGATCTGGATCTCATTGTTGTTACTCTGTGCCGACCCGACACACACTAGAAGATCAAGAGGGGCACAGCCGCCGAGTATTCTACGTTTCCGGCGTCCGGTATGAACAGGTTTGCCCGTGCCTGGAACGCTTTTATATGTGCTAATATCATGCCATCTTCGCATGTGCATGAGGTTACTGTTAAGCGTGCACGGCTGTTGTGGAGTATTCTGCAGGGAGATTACATTGATTTGGGGATGGTTATCTACCAGGGTATTTTGAGGTTTTTGTGGGGCATTGTGCATGAGGTTACTGTTGAGCGTGCACGGGGTATATTCTGTATGCGTCTGTGGTGACGAAGTTGTGTGTGGTAGTTGGTGTGCATTGGCCCGCACATGAGCAGTTACATATTCTGAGTGCTCCGATCGATAGCACTACTTTGGCTACGATGTAGGAATGGGATGGAGGCATGCCCGATCTGAAGGGGCTTGGATATTCTTTTGACCACCTACCTGGTGGGAGGCCAGCTGCTGGTCAGGCGAGCAGGACTGTATGGTGATCTCAGTTAGGAGATGAAGGGGGTCCATCGCAGCAGCAGGAGCAGATATGGGAGCTGGTTTGGGTTCGACGCGGTATAGGCATCTTGCACAGAGGATGGATGTGATGCACGACATCCACAGTCAGTTTGCACGTGATCTCACCCAGGCACTTGGGACTGCATTTAGAGCTACGGGAGTTGACATCCAGTGGCCAGTTTTTGGTGAGGATTCTATGTGTCCACCTCCGGACACACCTAACACTCCACCCGTTGAGGGTGATGATTCTGATTCTGAGTAGGTATGCCTGATTCCTTACTATTACCTTCACTGAGGACAGTGAATATTTTAAGTTTGGGGGTAGTAGTTGAAGGAATATATTTGTGTGAGTCTCATATAGTTTGCATGTTCATGATAGTTTAATTCATATAGTTGCATATATTTTGCCATATAGTTTGTTTATTATTTTCGGTAGTTTTTATGATAATTTGTTCATGTAGTTTCATGCAATTGCATTATATTATGATTCCCTTAGATAATTTTTCCGATTTAGTGGTGATATTGATTCTAGTGTAGTGATGTTGTATTTAATGATGTTGAGTCTTATTGGATTGATTTGCATGTTAGAGACATTTGTATTTCACCAAGTGTTATAGGTTTCTAGAGTACTAGATCATAGTCATGATTTGTTGATTTGTCGAGGTTTAATCGCTTGTTTATATTTAGAATTTAAAGTATTCTCTTAATAATAAAAGACATAAATATTTAAAAATTAGAGGAAATTGGATTTCATTGCTAGTTGTGTGGCTAGGTGTCAAATGGCTAGTAGCTAGCTCATATTTTTATGAGTAGTCTAGGGTTGAATGAGATGGATCGAAACGCACTCATTCAGAAATTGTTGAAAAAAAAAGAAAAAAAAAGAAAAAAAAAAGAGAATAAATGTTATGTATAGTTGATCACGAGTGGGCTCTTTAGTAAAGTTCTTAGGGGACTTTGTGCCTAGTGACCTAAGGCTTTTATAGTCTGGGATCCGCTAACCTAACGTTCGCTACATGGGTGCTATTGTATAAGTCTTTTGTGGACCTCACTCATTGCACGATCAAATAAGCATATGTGTTTTATTTTGTATGAATAAAAGCATGAATCCATGATTAACTCGGATATAAGAATTGAAGTGTTATATGTTATTTTGAGTCTAGCTTTTATTATGTTTATAAACCGGCGATTGACTTGATGAGTAGTAAGTTATGGTTGTCGATCTAGTTGCAATAGTATATCAGTAAGCATTTGCACACACGCACGTCTCTGGTGTGTAGATTGATTTATGAGATTTGACGGATCTTTATGCGAATAATTGCATTTGCTGAGGTGTTGCTAGTTTATTGGTTTAGTTATTCTTTGAGGATCGTTGCATTCATATTAGTTGCATTCATGCATTTTTATTTCTTCTTCTTTGAGTCTGTTTATGCTTGAGGACAAGCATCGATTCAAGTTTGGGGGTGTGTTAAGTGGAATTTATGACACTTATTTATGCTCTAATAAGCTTTGAGTTGGTGTATTTGTACTCAAGTTATTTGTGTTTTAATGTATTTTCAAGTTTTTTTGCATTTTAGGCATTACTTTGAGAATCAGGTGAATTAGCTTTGTTTTGATGTTAATATGGTGTTTAGGATGTGTTGGAATAAAAGCTTGAAAGATTGGCTCGAAGTTGCAAGGAATAAAGAAGGAAAAAATAATTTTTTTTACAGAAGGTCGGCGCGCCCGCGCTGATGTTGCGCGCAGCCGCGCCAGGGAACAGAAAGTCAGCGTGCCCGCGCTGGTGAAGCGCGCGGTCGCGCTGGTGAAGCGCGCGGTTGCGCTGGGTCGGGAGTTAGAAATCCTGATTCTTGTGCAATTCGAATTCTGGACTCCTGGGGTGCATGGACTGCTATATAAACATAACTTAGGTCGTATATATTAAGATATTCATAATTCAGAGTTTTGAAAACATCAAGGGAGGAGAAGACGACAAGAGATCTTTTGGCACATTTCAAAAAAGGCGAAGACGATCTAGTTTATTCTTGAGAATCTTTGTTTTGCGTTGTAATTTGGATGCTTGTTTCTTGTTTGTTTGAACCTATATTCTTGTGTGTACTTTGGTTTAATTATTCGTATAAAGACTACGTTTGCTATATCATGTTTTCATTGGAACCCACGTTGTCGATGAGTTCTATTATGGGCTAATCGTTATTGTGGGGTTCTAGCGGATTTATTTATGGATTTATTTAGTTAATTTATTTGATGCCTTAGTCTGTGGTGATTGTATGATATCCTAGTATTGGTTGTGCTTATTCGTCTTATGAGCGTCGCGAACTTATAAGATAGTGTGTTAATTCTTAATAAAGCGAAAGTGAATTTAAGGATTTAGAACTTGTCATGCTAGCATAGGTTCATGTATTGTTATGCATGATTTTTAGGTAATTTTAACCATCTTACTTGCCCTATGTAATCAAAATATAACTTGTGCGTAAACCATTGTGTTGTCAAATTCTATAGACATATAGGGTCTCAATATAGTTGGTGCCTATTCAGCTTCTATCTCTTTTGTGAATGTCTGGTAGAATGGTACTCATGCAAAGAAAGTTGGCGTTTATCAGTTTAGTGTTGTTTGATTAGTGTCATCACCATTGCATGCTAAGGTTGGGAATAATAAGGCTATTGAATGAAGTATTTAATGAAGTTTGAATCCTATGTTTGTCTTATATATTAACTCGGTCTATTTTATTTTCGTAGTTATAATAGTTAATGTAATTCATAGTTATAATCAACCTCACTTTGTTATCGTCTTAGCATTGAATAATAATCATACATTGTTGCTTAGGTGCGTAATTTAGATAGTTAACCAATCCAGTCTCTGTGGGAACGAACTAGAAAAGATTCTATACAACTTGCGAACTCGTATACTTGCGTGTAATATTAGCGCGTGTTTAGTGACTAACAGTTATTGTAGAACTAAAAAGTGCGTTGTTGTAGCTCAATAAGGTGTTACACACACCAACACGTTAGATTATGTTACTATAGACCGTGAAAAAAGCAAATTTTAATTTTAACTCATGATATATTAATTCGTTAAAACTAACTCATTTTAAAATAATATTTATTTTTAAAACTAATTGACTTGAATGAAATAATTTATGAATTTTTCTTAGAAAGTTAATGTATGTCGATTTATTTAATTTTTATAAATATCATTTTTTTTATCGAATTTAAAATTAAATTAAACTTCAAAATCAATTGATTTGAAAAAAAATAATATATGCAATTTTGTTTGAAATTAGAATTATATGAAATACATAAAATATTTATATTTTTATAAAATAGTATAAGATTTATTTGAATTCATAATGTATACATTTTTACTAAATTAGTATAAATCAAATTTGATTAATGCAATTACTCATATATACTGTTATAGAAAATAAAAACCTGTAATATTTTTAAAATATTAAAAAATATATAATTAAACTCTTTAAAAATTAATTATAGTAATTATAATGTGTGTAATAAAAAATATTGTAAATATGATTAAATTGAAAAATGAAAATGAATTGTCATGAATTGGGCTACAAAGACAATTGGGTTGGGCCAGTAATATTTGTGTTGGGCGGCTAACAAAAATACATAGCGGGAGTTTGAAAATTTCAGACAAAATTATACACTCATTTGGTTACATCTCACGGGCACTATTTTCAGATAGAGGCAAAATCAGTGTAAGCAAATTAGGGTTCATCGGGTTGAAAGAGCAATGGGTTCAAGGAGCAACGGGTTCAAGCAAATTTGAAAGGGTTAGAGAAATTAGGGGTCAATTGGGTTTTGAAAAATTAGGGTTCATAAATTGCAGGTTGATTTTTTGTTCTTGTTTTTATGTGTATTTTGTTGATTTATATTTTATTACTTGTCTGTGTATGTGTGTATCTCTATGTATCTCACAATCTCTTTTTTTCACTATATCTCTCTAGCTCTCAATCACTCTGTCTCGCTCTCTCTGTATTTCTTACTCTCTATGTGTGTCTATGCAGGCATTTAAAGATCTTCCCTCCTTCCTTCCTCAGAGTAACCTTTTCTTCCTCCCTTAGTTCAGTAGCATATTAACTTGTTTGATCCATAAACTGCATATACATATTTCTGTTTTTTTAGTTTTATTTATTTTCTTTGTTGAATGCTTTTTTATCATTATACTTGGTATGAATGAAATTTCCTAGTGGAGTACATTTCTTGGTTGTGATGTGCATTGCAATATTAGTTAGCCCGCACAATATTAGGAATAATGTTGTTCAGTACCAATTATTGATGCTTTGGAAGTGGTTTGGAGAATCTTGTTGTGGGAGTGGTGGTGTTTATCTTTAGTTGTTATGAACGATTAGCTATCATTTTGTTCTGAGAGTTGTTCTGGATCTGAATATACTCTGATTTCAGACTTGTCAAATAGTCTAGAGTTGTCGGAGTTGGGGCCATAACAGCTCTTTTTACAGTCTTGTGCTTTCTGTGGATCATATTATAATTTTGAAAATATTAATTTCTTTAATTATATGGCCCTAATGTATCTTATGTTACTGTCTGGATTGATATTTCACGCGCTATTAGTTAAGTTTTCAGGGGGAAAATAACTATCTTAATTATCCGGTCTGCCTTTCTCTGGTTTGATTTATGTTCTTCTGATGTAGACAAATTATGTCCTACTGTTCTCTTCCTTCAAAGAACAACTGCAACAACATGTTCGTGTTCATGCCATGGAAGCGGTGATGGCTTGCTGGGAGCTTGAGCAATCTCTGCAAAGCTTGACAGGTATCATTTATATTTACCGCTTGAATATGTCATTTATTTTAACTGGATATTATTGCATCATTTATGACCAGGTATGCAATTCTTCTAAAATTATTAACTTAAATCTCTCATTTATTTTGGCTTGTAGCTTTGCAGTATATATGCTTGTCAATGGTAGTATGATAACTGTGGTTATATCTAATTCTTAATCAGACGGCCACTTTATTTTATCAGCTGGTTCATATAATTATGATTCCCTAATGGGTATAATCAATCAAATAAGGATATATTAGGTTTCAACACCTACTGCATTGTTCGATATCAGTTAATAGTGGTCGTCTATCTTTGTTCCTTGAAACATAAATGTTATGAATGGACTTGTAGACTCCTGTTAGCATGGGCCTATTCCTGGATGTTTTCTGTGTATTTTAGTTTTCTTTGTTGGGGAACTTCATTGTTGAATTATAAACTAAAGGTTAGTAAGACAGTTAGCTGCTGCTTAAATGTAGTATGACCATTTATGGACAGAATATCTAAAATTTAATATAACTAAAACATGCCCTTAGAACTACCAGGATCTGTTGTCCGAACCTTTTTTTTGGATGTAATTCAGTATTGAACTATTTATTATTGTTTTTAACTCAAAGGAAGTCATCATATGTAGTGTTGGAAGATACTGCACATAAGATGTATATTTAACAAAATTGGCGGTGTGTTTCTATCTGTATTCAAAGAAAAAGAGTGTGTGCAAAGTGCAAACTGCAGTTCTGTTGCTGTCAAAGAGGCAACCAAACTTATCTTGGGTGGTAAAGTAAACTCGGAGTCTAGTCAAATGTAGTTTTTTGTACAAGGAGAAAAGCCAAGTTTAGGTTTCTGAATCCTAAACTTGTTACCATGCAACTTGTTTGATATATGCATGTTTTGCAGTCAATTAATAATTCTCATAAGTTTAATGCAGTATCAACTGTCATATACTGATCGTGTCATCACCTTCAGTGACTTAGTGTTGCTAATGCTGACAGTTAGGTGTTGTGACATCAGTTGAGTAAATGTTTGTGTCATATTTCCAGAGTAAGTGTTTGTAAATGCATTGCATTGTGCATTAGAATACACATTTAAGTTCCGAGGCAAATGTTAATTGGTTGCTTAGTATGAACTTCACCTAGCAAGTATAATTATAAATTATATGGTACATTTGCTGATTTGCTCAATTGTAAGTTGTAGCCTGCTTTTGACTTTCCAGATTGATAGAGGATACATTTTCAGATTGATGGATGACAAATTGAGATCAGAAGCTGAAGATGCTCACATTAGGCATACGACCTAGCACGTGAATGGATCGAATGACACTAGAAACCTGAAGCTGGATAAAATTGTTGATCATGAACCAGTGGCTTCCCACACAGCAGCATCCGATCTTAAAGAGCGCATTTCAATCTGGTAGTGTTCAATACTTATTTTACATAACTCGAGATGAATTCATCTCTGTAATAATTCTTTGTAATGATCCATGAGTTTAAAGTTATTAATTTAAATTGAGTTGTTAGTCTCATTATTCTTGAAATATTTTCATTTATATTTTGGATTTATATATTTGTCTACTTACTCTACTTACTATTATATTTGTGAAAATTAAAGGAAAAACAACCAACAGAAAAAACATTTAATATGAATTTATAAAAAAATATTTATGTGGGCCCACTAGTGGTTCCCACCATTCTAATTAAAATTTATTCTGAAAATTAAAAGATCTTTTGCAACACAATAAATGTGTTACTATAGAGCCTAAAATATGTTGTATATTTTTATAGTAACTACAAATGCTATGTTGCAGTAGAGTAGGTGCTATGTTGCTATAGATGTCTATACTAACTAGTTACGGGTCAACATAACTTTGATGTTTTCTTAGCCCTTTTTGGGCCTTTAGCAACATTTTTTCGGGTCTATAGCAACACAGTTTGGGTGTTGCTTAAAGCAATCTATGGCGTAGTGCAAAATATAAAAACATTTAACTATTTTGAACTTAGAATAGGAATGAAGTATTTGCAGTATATCATAAGAAGGTTTAGGAATACTTGCCTCAATTGAGAACCCTCTGATCGTTAACTATATGTCATATCACTTAGTCCTGATGTATCTATATTTCTATTGACAGGCTACTTGACTTTTCTTGTCATTCACCATTTCAGGTTTATCTCTATTATGAATCCACTCATTTCATTACTACACGGAATCAGGCTTTACCTTTACAATCTCTGTCTGGATTTGAAAGCCTCGCACTATGTGTATCTATCATAAAAGATACCATTCAATTAACTGACAACATATAATTGTTTAATCTATACGTTTATCCTTATCGTCTACCCGCCCGATAATAATAGATAAGGATCATCTTTAATCATATAAAGTTTAATAGACACGTGGACTCATAATTCACATAACATATAAGCACATAAGGCACATATCACATATTTCATATAACATATAACTCAGTTTGTCAAAACATTCGACTCGGTACGTTCAAAACTGAAATCGAGTCGAAATACAATTTTACGATAATTATGTGACTCAGAAACGTTTACAAAATTAAGAGACCTTTCGAAATGAAAGATTTCATGTCCCGAAAGTATTTTTAATGGAAGCAGAATATTTTTTAGAGTCTAGACACGTTCGTTTCGTATTAAACGGACGAACAGTCTATTTAATACGAATTTTTGAATATTTTTCGGAATTAAAACGGGTCTCCGAATCATTTTATAATTAAATAACAGGGTCCGAACACTAGAATTTGACTTTAAAATAATTTAATAATATTCATCGAGCTTTTAAAATAATTTAAAATAATAATATTTAAAGTTCGAAACTATTTTTCAAAATTTTTTATTCAAAAGAAATAATTAAATCGAATTAAATAATCAATTAAAATTATTTAATAATTATTTAAATCAATTAATCAATTATTATTTAAATTAATTGACTAATTAAATAATTAATAATCAATTAAAATTAATTAATTAAATAATTCAGATTTAATTTCGAATTAAAAATAATTTTTAGAATTAAAAATATTGATTTTTTTTTGGAATTTTAAAATAATTAAAATCAATTTCTGAAAATAATTATAAAAAGGAAATACTATTTTTGAAATTTTTAGAAACAGGAGTATAGATTTTGTAAATTTATAAAACTGCGGGGGCTATTCTAAAAATTCTACACAAATGCAGGGGCGAAGTGGTAATTTACCAACCCCCGGTCATCTTCTTCCTCTGTCGGCCGGATCTCCATGGCCTCCGCCATGGAGCTTTTCTGGCAGGCCTGAAAACACTCCAGAAAATGCTCAAATTAACAGCAAATAATTCTGACGTTCCCCGGAACGCTATCGTACAAACACAACTCACAAACACTTCCTGAACAAGCCAGAAAAACTGGTCGAAGTTTACGCCACCGTCGACCTCAATTTTCCAATCAATGGCTTCCGGCTATCGTTTGTTCATCACATATATACCAATAAATTCGTCTTTCAACGATCTATTCAATGGTACAATCAATTTTAACTAATAACCCTTGAATAAAAAACGCCCAAATTTCAATTAAGAACATTCAAACTCTATAAACCCTAATTTTTGAATTCGAGAATCAAACTCAATTTTCTATATGTTATTGAACTCCAAATTAGTCATATAATATATCACAATGACCAGGAAGAAAAGATCTACATAATTCTAGCATCAAATTACACAAACAACATCAAGAACAAAAATTCATATTTTAATTACTAAATAATTCGAATTAAAATAATTAAATAAGAAAATCACCTTAATTTTTGCACTAAAATGGTTGATTGATTCAGAAAGATCTTTTCGAGAGCTTCGATTTGAAATATGGCACGCTTGAATCGGAGTTCGATAACGCCTTCGTTTGTACGGTTGATTTTCAAGAACGTAACGAATAATTAGGGTTTTCTCTGTATTTTATCGGTTTTAACTGACTGATTATGATTATACGAATAAAATAAGATAACAAATAGGCTATTTATATTTATGGAATATTGGTTCGTGTTGGATCGTATTGGATCGATAAATTAGTTACTTAGCCGCTAAGTAACTGCAAAAACGATCCGATTTGATACCCATATTGGATAATTATCCAAACCAGGCTTCTTATATAACACTTTATACGAAAATAACGTAATATTACCCGTCTTTCGAGAATACGGGTTTTGTTGCTTTATCGACATGATTATCGTATCGAAAATTTTGTGTCGGGACGCGTACGAGTCAAATCGTAATCCGGATCGAAAAAGTTAAAACATGGAAAATTTTCGGAATTACCAGATTAGGTTAGGAAGGAGTTTTCGGAAGAGTTTTCAGGTTGTAAAATCGTAGAAATGATTGAAGTTGGACGATTCCCGACTTTATAAAATAGTTTTATAATTATTCAGAAAATAATTAATAAATTAATAAATCATTATAAAATCATATAATACTCTAAAAATTACCAAAAAATACATCAATATTTTATTCTGGAAATAATAAAATTAACATACCTATACTTTATGACATGTAAATATCCACATATCAACACCAATCATCGGATAATTTACCAAAAATCACATAATAATTACATAATAATCACATAATAATCATTCATCGATAAAATTAACTACACGCTATGTCCCGGATATTACAGTCAAACTGGAACAACTTCACCAGACCAGATATGAGCCCTCTGCCTTGCTTATGGATGACATCAAACAAGCCGTGGAAGCAACTTTTGGCTCCTCAGCATCTACAAGTTCTCATCATCCTATCTCCACATCCACCAACCTTCAAATTCAAGCCTTTCAAACTCAAGTCTCCACACTGCAAACATCAAATGATCAGCTCACAGCTCAAGTGCATGCTCTCATCAAATGTCAACAGGCTGACATTAAAGCCTTGGTAGACTCCCACAAGCACCTACAAATGCAAAATTTTGTTGCCTTGGGAGCCATCATGGGCAAGCTAAACATACCATTGTATGCCCTTCCGGAAGCTGTGAGGCCTGAAATTCCTACGCCCCTTCTCATGCATGTCAACAAGACTAAGGGGGAGATAGAGGCTAGGCTATCAAGATCAAGATTATCTACTCAAACTGTCCAAGCTGCTGACAAGAACATAATTCAAGTAGTAGATATTGGTATGGAGAGGCTTTTAAGGGCAGTTGAGAGACCAATTCTGAGCAGGGAATTTGATGAAATGCTCAAGGCTCGCAGGGCTTCTCTTAATAACAATTTCTTCACCTACAAGAAGGCCTTGGACAGGACAATAAACTCATTAAGGGTGATCTTGGTAACAAAAGACAATTTTCAGGAGAAGAGGATTGTGGTCAACATAAATGACTCAGGGGTAGACAGATGTATGCAGGTGTCCCTCAACTATCTTATCTCTAGGAGGGCATCTGAGTTGGATATTCTGATAAGCAAAGTCAGAATAGTGATTCATGAAGACACTCTCTTGCTAACTGAATTGAAAAATGCTCAAGTTGCTGCTTTTCCTAAAGCATACCTACAACCAAGCAAGTGAGTAGCATACATCTATCCTACCACCAAACACTTCAAACATTTTCAGATTCCTAAACAGTGTGTCATGGCCAACAAAAAGATTATCATGATTTTAGAAACTGAGTTGAAGGCCATGAAGAACAAGACTAGTGAAGATGAAGAGATGATTAAGCTGTTGAAGAGATACCTGAGAAATCCAGAAGCCGATTTTTCCAAAACTCAAATCAATAAGGATAACTTGGATGATGATGAACAAAAAGATGATCAAAACCTTCTGGCTCAAATCCAAGTCAATCCTCCAAGGCAACTGGTAGCAAGGATAAGAAACAAGATGAGAAGAAGGATGATGATAAGAAGAAGGCTAGTGAGAGGAGAAGCAAGAAGAGACAAGATGGCTCAGAACCACATCAACCAACCCTAAAAATCGAAACAACTCAAGCTCAACCTTCAAAGCCACCAAACTCCAACATCAAACCACCTCAACCCTCTAAGCCTACATTCCTATACAAACAAACTGCTAACACCATTCTAAAATTCCAATCACCACAAGCCAAACATCTCTCAAGAAAATCACAAACCTACCTTCTTCAAAGCCATCACTCAAAGTCAAATATAAGTCTGTTGGGAGAAAACCTAAGAAATCCAAGTCTGCTGAAACAGTGAAAGTCACTGAAAGGGCCATCTGGAATTGTTTCAAGCGAAATGATTTTCTACCCTTAAACTGGTGCATCTCAGATGACGATTATTTTCAACAACTAGTTGAGGAAATAGTTAGAGTCTGGGTTATAACTCTAAAGGAAGTAAGAATCTACTATGAAGATAGATCATTCACATTTCTTGGTTGCAGTTTAATGGACTCTCTTTCTCCCACAGAAATCAAGAGAGTGATAAGTTTACTGAAGGATAAGGATACTACTACAAGAGCAAGGAGATCTGTTTTGGCTGAGTGGTTGATTGAAAGGGAGGAAAGAAAAGCAAGGAATAAGGCTGAATATGATAAGAAGATAAGGAAATATGATGAGGAGATTGAAATGTACATGAAAAGATCAGAAGAACTCAAGGTCAAAGGAATGAGTAGAATTTCTAAAGATGGAAAGTTTCTAAACATCAAAGCTGGAAAATTAACCAGATTTAGAACTGATATGATAAATGGTTATCCAAAGGAAGACAAACTCAAACTTGTAGAAGCTCTAAGTGGGACACCCATTATTAGAAGAACTTGAAATTCCTGTTTACTTAAGGGATCTCATTAGAGAGGAAGCAGAAGTAAAAACTGTCTTTACCTAAATGTTGTAACTATCTAAACTCAGAAATCTCCTAATGTATAAATGTTGTAATTTTGTCAATTTGTATGTATTAATCTTATTTTCCATTGAAACTTGGGGTTAGTCTTGTTAATATGAATGAATTTGTGATAAACAATCTTCTCACAAATTAGGGGAGATTGTTGTGCAAGACGTGCCTGTACTATAACAAGACTAAGTCAAATTGACAACCCTAAGTAAGTTGTATTGTAATCTTAGTTTGTATTTTGTACTGCAACATTAAAGTCTGTAAAAATGTTAAAGAGCATACTGAAGTCTTTTTCTTTAAACAGTATCAAGACTAAGAATTTTATCTGGAAGAAGATCAAAAAGATCATGCCTCGGAAGAATTATGAAGAAGCTTGGAGTTGAATAAATCTGTTTTGAGAAATATGTTTTAAGTCAAGATCTCTACAAGTCACAGATTTAGTGTTATAGAGAAGTCATTCGAGAAGTCATTCGAGAACTCCAGAATGACTTATAGAGAAGTCAGGAAAGCTACTAGAGAACTCAGAGATATCGACAAGACAAATTGAAGACATGGAGATTGGAGATATCGACAAGTCATTTCTTTACTAGAGAACTCAGAGTTATCGACAAGTCAAATATCACTAGAGAACTCTGAGTTACCGACAAGTCAAATATCACTAGAGAACTCTGAAATATCGACAAGTCAAATATCACTAGAGAACTCTGAGTTATCGACAAGTCAATTAGTCACTAGAGAACTCAGAGATATCTATAAGCCAAAGTGAAGACATGAAGTGAAGAGATCTCGACAAGCTAAATTCTCTTATAGAGAACTCAGAGACTTCTACAAGTCAAAGCAACTATAGAGTAATGAGAGATCTCGATAAGCCAATATACTTATCGAGATGTCAAGTTCTCTATATATCAAACTGGAGAACTCGAGGTAAAACTCAAAGTACCAAATGCAGACCAGTTCAATATCCAAGATTAACAATCAACAAACAATCCACTCAGTTGGATTGACAAGTCTACAAAAGGCAGCTTGAGGCGTGCAAGATCAAGGGTGAAGATTAACTAACAAAGGAAGATCAAAGTTAATACAGTATGCAAAGATATGCTAAGCCAGCGTGCAAGATCAAGGGTGAAGATTAACTAACAAAGAAAGATCAAAGTTAATACAGTATGCAAAGATATGCTAAGCCAGAAATGGAAGATATGTTTTTCCTAAAATGGAATGATTAATGACAGTTTACTAAAGTGCATACACACTGTGTAAACCAGTAGTTAACTATCATATAAAGTTAACACTGGTCCTTTGTTAGAAGTAACAATTTAGATAAGAAAATCTTGTATTCTCTCCAGGAAGAAGCTAAGCTCTTTATCTACAAAGAGCCTAGAAATTTTTTAGCAAAACATTCTTAATTTTAATATAAAATTAAGTGAGTTTTGAAAGATTTGTGTTCTTTACTGTTATTATTTAATTTCAGTTCTAACACATTCAACTACAAGATTTAATTTACTTTGTTCACAACCATAAACAATTCAAGAAACACAGAAAAACATAAAAACACATTCACCCCCCTCCCCTCTGTGTGTAATTAATTATCTAACAGTATATTTGAGTGTTTTAAAAAAAAAACTAAACTTCTGTATATTCTTTTTAATTGTTTCCCATTTGTGTTATATAAAATTTACATAATATAAATAGAAAACACCAAAGAACCCGAAAAATGTTATAGTAAACAAGTTTATAAAAATTAAATTATTATTATATTTGTCATACGTTGCGTTTTTATAATTAAAAAAAAATCATATACTCATGTCTTAAATTATGTTCTGCTGTTCATAATTTGATATGTTCTTTTTAAAAATTTTATGTGCCATAATGTTATAATGTTCTGTGTTTTATGATATTTTTTAAAATAATTAGTGTGTTATGCACTTGTATATTTCATAATATTTCAAGTGTTTACATTTAGTTTTTATAAATTGTTTCAATTATATTATCTCCAACTATACTATAAATATTTAGGAGTGTTAGTATCAAAATAATTTGTGTTATGCGTTTTGTAACAAATATGTGATATGAATATTTTACAATTACTGGAATCAGATAAATTTTTATATTATTTATAATTTTATATTACGCATTTTTCGTCTTACATATTTGTTGATAATATATTTATCATAAGTTAACTATTTCTTTTTTTATTTCTTTTTTACAATTTTATGATGCTTCCATTTTCCAAACAAAATGGATCCTGTTTTTGTGTTTAGTGTATTTAAGCTTATTATGATTTTTTTATCATTGTGTGATAATAAGTTATGTTATGCAAATATTCACATGCTGAGGAAAATTAGTACATTTTTGTGTTCTATATTTTCTTAATGTTGTGATTTAAATACCGTAGAACTAGAACTGTATTTTTTAATGTTATGTAGAATTTTGAACACTCAATTTCATGTAAGCTATGTATTTTTCTATGTTCTTGTTATTTTTTAGTTAATTTTTTTTCTTTTTTTATGTTTTTAAAATATTTTATGAAGTTACAACTTTTCATAACTAATTTTATATGTGCTAGTTGTTATTGTTGACTATTAATTGTATACTTGAGTTTTTTTAATAAAATATATAAAATTAATGTTCTGTATGTTCTTTTTATTTATCCGCCATTTGTGTTATGTAAAATTTATATAATATAAATAGGAAAAACTAAAGAACCCAAATGTTATAGTAAACAAGTTTAGAAAAATAAAATTATTAATATATTGGCCACACTTTGTGTTTATGTAATTTAAAAAAAAACTTATACTCCTTTCTTAAATTATGTTCTCATGTTCGTAATTTGACATAATTTTTTAAATTTTTTATGGGCCATAATGTTATAAAGTTCTATGTGTTTTATGATTTTTTTTAAAAAAATAATTAGTGTGCTACTTGTATATTTCATAGTATTTCAAGTGTTTATATTTAGCTTTTATAAATTATTTCAACTATATTATCTCCAACTATACAATAAATAATTATGTTTGTTAGTTTCAAAATAATTTGTGTTATGCGTTTTATAGCAAATATGTGATATGAATATTTTCCAATTACATCAATTGTATAATTTTTATATTATTTATAATTTTACATTTCATGCATTTTTCGTTTTAGATATTTTTTGATAATATATTTATTCTAAGTTAACTAGTTCTTCTATTTGCAATATTATGATGCTTCAATTTTTCTAACAAGATAGATCGTTGTGTTTTTGTATTTGGTTTATTTAAACTTATTATAATTTTTTTATCATTTGTGATAATAAGTTGTGTTATGCAAATATTCATCTGCTGAGGATTCTTAGTACATTTTTGTGTTCTACATTTTCTCAATATTGTGATTTAAATAATCTAGAATTATGTGAACTGTATTTTTTAATGTTATGTAAAATTTTGAACACTGCAATTTCATGTATGTTATGAATTTTTCTATGTTCTGGTTATTTTTTAGTTAATCCTTTTCTCTTTTTTTTTATGTTTCTAAAATATTTATATGTGTTATGTTGTTATTGTTGACTATTAATTGTATATTTGAGTATTTTTTTTTAAAAAATATAAAAATTAATGTTCTATATGTTCTTTTTATTTTTCCCTCATTTGTGTTATGTAAAATTTACATAATACAAATAGAAAAAAACTAAAGAACGCAGAAAAATGTTCTAGTAAACAAGTTTAGAAAAAATTAAGTTATTATTATATTTGTCATACTTTACATTTATAAAAAATTCTTATACTCCTAAAAATAAATTATGTTTTCGGTTCTTAATTTGTTCCATAATGTTTTGTGTGTTTTCCATATTTTTAAAAACTGTAAAAAACGTGTTCACAAAAACATGCAACCTAGAATCAAACAACTCAACCTCGTCAATACTTAAACAACACATGAAACTTCTATTGAAAACCTACAAGTGTCAAATCCCCCAAAAAAACAGACCCAAGTCTATTAAATGAAAATTATACAACTAAACTTTATACTTTCTTCATACTAGTCTAAAATTTATTGACTACCACATGATTTAAAACAACTAGATGTGTCCAGTCACTTGCTTTAGTATACTCTTTAATTTCCTTCCCTTTCTTCTAATATCAATTCTTCAAAATTCTAGACATTTGTAACACATTTTATCTGTTTTCGTTCAGTTGCTTGTAAGTATTTGGTTGCAGTACACCTCTCTAAGCTTTGCTAAGTGCTTATTTTATTTTACCTGAAAAAACCAAAAATGTTTCAGTTGTCAGTTAATATATTCTTATATAGTTGTCGTAAGTTATTATATTCTTATATTCTATGTGTTCACTACAGGTATTTACTTCACCAACATAACTTACAGATTTATATTTAAGACCGACATCCCATTCACTCCAAGGATGTCCCATATATATTTCAATATGACGCATTACAAAAATGCCACAATCAACTAAGTTCTTTGTTGTATGCCACTCCATTTGCAGTACTGTAGGTTCCATTCCATCTTTTTTTCATCCATTGGTAGATTTATTTATTTCATCCACAAGCAAAAGACTTTATGTTGTTCAAAATAAAGGTAAATATTCTGTTTTAGATATGAAAAATCACATTCACTAATTTAGAATTCTATATAACTAAAAATACACATAATCTTACCAAGTTACTTGGCAACGTCCCATACTTCTCAAAAATATTTGCATTCCCTGTTACATTGTCTATAATTTCCCAAGAAGGATATTTTATGTTGTAACAGATAAGGTAATGGTGGTGAAAATATTGGGAAAAAGTACTATAAAAGAACCAAGATATTTTTAGTAAGACATCATTAGTAAAAATATTTAATTGATGTGAATATTGAAATCTAGTTACCATATCATAATCTTCTTCCTTATATTTTCTATCATGATGCATTTCATCCCTTTTAGAACCAACTCCATGTTCTCAAAAAATTTGGCAAAACAATTGAAGACTTCATCGTTACCGGTTAATAACTGCAAATATGATTAAAGTTGTAGTGATATTTTTTCAGCACACATACAATTACTTTTACAGAACATAGATGTTTTGGGACTAGTAGTTTAATCGATTATTATCAACAATCTAAGAGAAATTAATGAAGAATACCTTTTCTTCATTCAAGCTCAAGAAAGTAGTGGTTTCAGTTGCGCAAAATAAACATAAAGGTGAGACTCCAGACCTGAGCTTCTCGTTGTCATGCAACAAGTGTGTCCATGTGTCAATCACTGTTCCCCTTACCCATGCACTATCTCGCAAACTTTGAAACTGTTGCTTATTGCAAGCTGTATTATTCCACCTGAACAAATTCTCACTACAGAAACACAGAAAAATATCAGTGTTAGAAACACAACATTTAATAGTATTTACTTATATATAAAACAAATACAGAATGTTCTCACTATTTATTCCTCTTATTATCGAACAAACAATCCCAAACTACATCCCCCTCTGAATTACATGCATGGATTTTTATTTTTTGGACCTTGTTTAAATACGGTGATCTCTTTGTATATGCGAGTCATTTTTCACGATATGGTTTTCCTGGAAAAATATAATCTACTGTATTATCGATAACAATTTCCTTTCCTTTAGATGTAAGTACTTCAACATTTACCCCATCAATTACAAGATTGTCATTGTGGTTGTCAATCTATCTAAAACTTAAGCTCCCGCACGGTGTTAATCCTAATAAAAAACTCGATATGTCATTCTTGATATTTTTTCAAATACAACTTTATCTTTCCCTGAAGATATATAAACCTACGCTTTAATTACTTCTCCCACCATTTGAATAGTCTAGGGACTTAAGATTCCTTCATCAACATCTGAATTGTTTCTCTTTTCTATTGTTTGGGGCGATAGTTTGCTACTACCAACATCAGGTGTACTTGAAAAAAATTGTTCTAACTTTTGCATCAATTCTGTAGTTTTAGGATGATCGGCAAACATGATAAGTGAAGTTGCTTGATCTTTCACACAATTGTTATATACCCTTATCATGTCATCAATTTTCTTCCCGTGTCTTGGCATGAAAAGATGTAGTTAATAATCAAAGGACCAACAGTTAAAACACCTTTTTTCATAATCTTACCCTATAAAGTCAGTATTTCAAAATACCTATACATCAACAAGTTTATTTAAGTCATCATGATCCGAAAAATTAGCATGCAAACTTAATTTTTTCTTCTCATATTCAAATCCCTGCATTACATCAAAGTAGTAAGATACATAAATTATTAACATCACATGACATAATTACATTCTTGTAAGAACCTTATCAGATGCTCTCCCTTGAAGTTTTCTTCAGCTACAAATATAACATCCCCAAATTCGGGATCAGGATTGGGTTTCACTAAATAATCTTTAAATAATATAAAACCAGTATATTAAAATAAATATACAGATGACCCCTCTATTCTGGATCATTTACATGTTATGGTATGAAATAAGAATCTAACCTTCTAAAATTTATAACAACTAAATAAAAAATTTTATTACCTCTTTACTAATTTCCTCGTCTTATTCACTCTGACATTTCCAACTTCCTGCAACTGGAATCTCTCCAATCTTGTTGTCTATTAAGAGCTATCCACTTTTATCCTCATTTGATATTAAAAGAAATAAGAATTCACAAAGCAAGAGTGAGCCAAACATTCCCAGCAAGCAAGTACCATAATTGGTTTCCAGGTATCAATATCAAAAGAAATTTCCAGAAACAATCTTTAAATAATTTTATAAACATCTTTATTTATTTGAAGTAGTTGAGAGAAGAAAACATTGGCCTTTAATCACTTATTCATCTCTCGAATCAGGTCTTTGTCTGGTTTTATAATCACAAAACTTTTCAAGAAGGAATATCGTTAATGGCGATCAATAATAAATTAGACTAGACACTAGAACCAACATTCGCACTCATACCCTGCTGATTAGTCAGGATATAGTGCAGCTCTATACCTACATGTATAGATCCATTCGGGTACCCATGCGCTATGGCCCAATAAACAAGGGTCCAGCTATCACTGGCCCCGACCCATTCCGGCCTCGTAAATAAAGGGTCCAGCCATCTCTAGCCCTTATCGTAACCATCCAGTCCATGGAGTATTCTGATGTCAAATCACTTTGAGTTCAAAACATCCTGATTCAGGGTTCGCAAATAACCCGGAATAATAAGCATTTTCTCAAGAGATCAATCAATAATAATAAGGAACAATAACAAAAGGTACTTGCATAATTAAGAGTAATGCAGCGAAATATAAAATGTTTAACTATTCTGAATTTAGAATAGGGAAGAAATACTTGCAATATATCACAAGAAAGTTTAGGAATACTTGGCTCAATTGATAACTCTCTGATCTTTAACCATCTACCATTCCACTCAATTCTGGTATATCTGTGTTTTCATCGACAGGCTATCAGATTCTTCTTGTCAATCACCATATATGTTTATCTTATCTTGATAAGTGGCATTTTATACCACTTAGAGTGTCTTATAACGGCTTGAATTGATGTCTTGAAATCAAATATTTTGTGTATTTGATGCATTTTTCTAGTATTTTTGCATTTCAGGATATAATTTACTTATATAGGAAGAATTCATCAAAATAAGCCTAAGGAAGTGGTTGGGATCAGTTGCGGGGAGTTGTGCAAAGAAATCAACAAAATCAGAAGTAAAAAACATTATTTTTCGAGAGAGGTAGCAGGCGCCCGCCTGGAAGGAGCAGGCGACCGCCTGCCAGGAGGCGCCCGCGTGGAGATTGGAGGCGGCCGCCTGGGTTTGGGAATTTTAATTATGGATTTTCTAATTCGAGTTCTATCGGGCTTCTGACAGCGCTGTTTCTTGTGGACTCTTATATAAACCTATTTGGGAGACGTTTTCAAAAGAAGCAAGGAACAAGTAACAAGGAGAGAAGATTAAGAAGACCGTTTTAGCACGTAACAATGAAGAAGAGGAAGCATATGTTTATCTTGTGATTCTTTTTGTTAGGTCACACACACACTGTAGAGGGGGTGAATACAGTGTATAGTACACTCAAATCAAACTTTAAGAACTTAAGTAACAGAAAACAAATTTTATTGAAACAATAAACTCTGTTACAGTATGGAACTGTTACCTCTCAGTGATGAACAAATATCACGAGAGCTGCTAGGGTTACAATGAATAATCTTCTCTAATAATGATAACACTTATAGTGTAAACCCTATATTTGTGTTTATATACTACACAGTTACAAGATAATCGCTAATTGATATGGAATATAATTTTGCTTCCTAAAATATATCAATCAGATATCTTTTCTTCCAAGTATTCCATTCTTTACAGAATTCCTTCTTCATGCATATCTCTTCTTATGTTTATCTTGATCTTCTTTCCTTTAATCAGCTACTGTCCTTATCTGATTGTCCTTCAACACTTAAGTTCTGATATCTATCTTCTGACGATTATCTCCTGATAACATATGTACTGATATCCTTAAGTCCTGACTTCCAGTATAAGTACTGATCAACAGTTAAGTACTGATTTATCCTGTTCAAGTAAGATCTGAAAGCTAAACATAAAACATATTAGCCATGACATTATCAAATATATCTAACAATCTCCCCCAACTTGTAAATTAACATAATATACAAGTTTAACAGATATTTGATGATGTCAAAAACATTAAGTACAAATGCATGAGAATTAGACTAGATAACTACAACTTACAGTCCTTAAAGCTTTTACCAATTTCAACTTCTGATAACAACTTCAGTCTGTATAAATATCAGAATTTAAGCAGTTGTAGATCTTTGACTTGGCTTCATCATTTTCTGATCTCTCTGATGTTAGGAGTTGTTCTGAGATAGTTCTTCAACAAACATTTCTCAGCATATCTGAGTTCATCAATCATTCTCCTTTTGACATCTTTAAGCTCTGCAGCATCTTCACCAGTTTAAAAGATTGCAGCTCTGAGATCATTGATCTTTGCTTTTCTCAACTCCTGATCTAGTCCTATGACATAAGCTTTGTCAGACTCTAGATTGAATTCAAGTCCCTTAATACCAAGATATGTTCTGATCTGTGCAGTATTAGGCTTCATATCAACAATATCACCATTGGGATCTCTATACTTTGGAACATATATGCTGTCAGACTTAACAGAATAAAGCCTTTTCTGTCTCTGAATCTGTTCTTTTAAGTAGTTTGCAGCAGTCTCTGTTATTCTGTCATCCACTTGAAGTAAGAAAAGTACATGCTCCAATTCTTCAAAATACTTCAATGGAATGGCATTTTGTCTTATATGATAAACCCTACCATCTGTCATGAAATACAACATGATGTATTCTTTCAAGTAGGTATGGTAAACCATCTGTACAGATTCCAGTTGATTCAATCTCTCAGGAGTTGCTCCAATACCTGGTTCACTCAAGGAAGTTGGATCATTGGTAGTGTTGTGTACTCTTCTTTCATCAGCACTTCCCAATCCAGTTTTATCTCTAGCTTCCTTTCCAGTAACTACTCTTGCTTCAAAACCACTTGCAGTAGTCTTCAAAGATTGAGTCTGTTTTGCTTTAGTGAATCCTGGTAGGAGTGTCTTTGATCTATTTTCTGATATCAAGTTAACTTGAGCTCTGTCAGAGGTTACTTGCTTCTTCTGAATATCAGAACTTACAATTTCTTGACTCTGAACAACTTGAGCCATGTCAGATGTTGTTTTAAGAACTTTTCTTGAAGTCAGAGCAAGATCATCTTTTTCATCAGTAATTTCTTACTCCTCAGGAGGTACATAAACCTTGATAGGTTCACCAACCTTTTCTTTACCCTTGGATCTTGGATCTATCTGTGGTTGTGATCTAGCCAACGTTGCTTCAGTATGTGTCCTTTCTTTGATCACAATGCCTTTGAGTTTTGGAAGTGACTTTTTACCAGAAGCTTCAGATTTAGATGTGACTTTCTCTGATTTAAGTCTGGCTTCTTCTTCCTTTAAACTTTCCAAGTCCATTCCTGGATTTTCTTGAAGAAATAACTGTCTTGACATTTCCTCATCAAGATCTAGAAGTTCATCAGAACTTATCCTTTTACCAGCAGCAGAACTTAATCTTTTCCCAGTACCAGCAGCAGAACTTATTCTTTTCCCAGTATCAGAACTTGTCCTGTGACTAGCTTGTCTTGATGTAAACCTTCTACCTTGACTATGACCGCTACCCATTCCAGAGTATCCTTGATCATCATTTCCATCATCCTTTTCTTGCAGTGTCTTGTTAGTGTTGCATTTTGACTTAATTACCTTCTCCCCCTTTTTGGCATCAGCAGGTAGTAAAAGAGAGATAAGTAATTCCACTGAGGATTGGATTTCAGTAAGTTGCGATTGCTGAGAAGCTTGATTTGTCAGAATGTCATCAATCTGAGCTTGTTGTTTCTCTTGAGTTTGCTCAATATAATCAATCCTGTCAATGGTAGGTTGAAAGAACTTTTTCTTATCAATTTTCCAAACTTGTTCTTGTTTGATAAAGTTCTCCTGAATCTTGTGTAGCTCTGCATGAGTAGTTGAATGAAGACCTTGTAGATGTTTAATACTCAATGCAGTGACTCTAAGCTGGGTTTTTAAATCATCAGAATTTAACATTTCATCAGCTTTAGTCAAGTGCTCAGCAAGATGTATTGCAGTTGGAACACATGAAACTGAGTTCCATTCCTTAGTCCACTCCTGACCTGCAGGAGTTTCACTCCAAGGTACTGGTGCAGCCCCTGTAACAAACTTTTTTACCAGTTCAGACTTAGGAAGAGTCTGTTGAGGAGTATGTCCTGAAGGACCTGCTTCATCAGCATCTACAGTTGGAGCAGCATCACCAGTATCTCCAGCATTTGCAGCATCAGAACTTAAAGAATCAGTATCTTCTGATAAGACAACAGTGTGAGTAGCAATGGAGGCTTCAGCATCCTCTAATTGCTAATCTAATACTAAGTTCTAATCAACAGCCATATCCTGATGCTCACCTAAAGTCTGATCATCAGCATCTTGATGCAGAGAAGGTGTTGTTGATAACTCTGGAGTTTGAACAGCATCAGTAATAGGTGTTGTGGAAGGATTATTTGCTGTTGGAGCTTCTAAGAGAAATACTTTAGACACAACCAAGTGTTGAACATCAATATCTGCACTTGTGCCTGGATCAACAAGAGACACAGATGGTGAGTTAGCCTTGTCAGATACAGCTTCCTGAGATGGAGTTGATGGAGAAGAAGTAACTGGAGCAAATTCCTTGTCTTGTGAGATCAGAGATTCCTGATCCCCTTCCTTAGCTGCTTCCTCTTCATCATCTGAAACTTGTCTTTGTGCCCTCTATTTCTTGTACTTCCTTGTTGATTTGGATTCCTTGGAAGTTTCAGGAACTATCATTCGTCTAAGCCTCTTGAGAAGCCTAGAACCCCCAATTTCATAATCCTTCTGAGAAACCTCTTTCTCAGCTTCAGTAACAGCAGGTTCTCTACCAGGAACCGGTTCCTCAAAATCAGATTCATCGCTCAATGCAATCCTCCTTCTCTTTTGAGATGTTTGAGGAACATTCTTTGTCCTCTTTGGCTTGGAAGATGAAGATTTCACAGTAGGTGCTGAAGATGAAGGTCGAGCAGTCTGTGAAGTTGAGAGATAGGATTTGAGATATGTTCTGAGGGTAGGTTGAGTAGAATGAGAGGTAGGTACTGAGGTTGATGGATTTTGGGTGTTTGGAGTTGGTTGGACATCAGAGTAAACAGATCTATAAGTATCAGGATCAGCATTTACCAGGATCTGTTTTACAGACTTAGGAATCTGTAATGGTCTAACCACTTTTTTCTTAGTATCAGCATTTACCAGGTCATTAAAGTATCATTTTGCAACCTTAAAAGGTGGGGTTTGAGTGCTGACTAAATGAGGTTCATCAGTACAGTAAGTGTAAATAAGTTGACAGAATCTAGCAAAATAAACAACATCTCGATCCTCTGTCATCCTATCCCCAATAAAACCAATTATTCCAGTTGCAAAATCAAAATGAGTTTGATAAATAATAGCATACCCTATGTGCTGACTCGGAATTGGGATAGCATCAAAATTTGAACATTTGTTCCCAAAAGCTTTGGTGATGCAATCAAAGAAGAAACTCCATTCTATTCTGATATTAGCCCGTTTCAACTGTCCAAGTTTCGTCAGACTCTTTTCATAGCCCAATTCAGCCATTAACTCCCGAAGGGCTGAGTCCTCTGGAATTGAGAGAGTACAATCTTCTGGAAGATGTAAAGCCCTGTGTACTGTACCAGGAGTGACTACAAATGATGAATCACCCACTTGGAAGATAATACTGGGAGTTCCACGTTGACCACCATCATCAAAAAGTCCAGTCATCCAAAACCTCAGAACTTGTTGGCTTGAAAAGAATTCAGGTTGTGTTAATGCATACCCAACCTCACTATGTGCAAGAAGATCTTGCACAAAGTGCAATTCAGATGGAGCTTCAGTGTGATCAAGAACTGCAGCATAGTTATTGGGGACAAACTTAGCTCCATCAATGATTAAATCCTTTGGTGCCATGTGAAAAAAAAATTGAGATTCAAGTATGCCTGTTAGGTGTTTGAGATAATGTCTGTATGAAAAACCAACGTGAGAAAGAAAGAGAAAGAGAGTAAAAGTAAGAAGAGAGATAAAATATAAAGAAAATAAAAGACTAAAGAAATCTTCTCTCTGTTGTACTTATACTCTGAACAAAAATGTTACCGTTGGACACCTGTCAGACATGCAGTAATAACGTACAGTTACTGGGCTCGAGAAAACAGGAATCATTACTTACCCAGTTGCCTAGTTTCAAGGAAAAACCGTTCCATTTATCAAGAGAAACAGTTTTAATTCAAAATTTAAACCGTTAGCACTGATTGAATTATTTTTCACTGCATCATTGATATTCTGAAAATACATCACATGAAAATGACCAAGATAAATCAGATAAGTAAGTGCTGAAAATGAATCAGAACTTAATATAAAACAAAATTTATATGGTCATCAGAATATCAATCAGGATTTATCAACACAAGATAAAATAACTCAGAGACAAAATCTTGAAGGAAAAACAACTTTCATTAATATATCAAGACAATAAATTTATGAAATGGAAATTACATCAATACTTATACAAGATTTTCCCTAAGCTTCTAATCCTAACATCAACAGCCTTAGTCCTAGCTAAGAAGCCTGACAAAGCTGATGATGAAGAAAAACAGGAAGAAGACGAGATTAAGTCATCTTCTTCTTCCTACTCTCGACAAACAGAATGGCGAGTCGGATGATTCGTTCTTGCTGGCGGAGAGCTTCCAGCCTTTCCTCCTCCAATCGCTCCAGATGGCGATGGTAGTCCATATAGAAGAACAGAAGGTGTGTCAGTACCTCCTGTGGGACAGAGTCCCATATCTCCTCAGGAATGGCTGTGACATGCCATTCCTGCTGCCACTCGGCACAACTTAGCTCCATATTGAATTTTTGGTAGTTCAAAAACATGTTGTATCTGACCATTGTGTTTTTGAAAGAAGAAGTATGAAGATAAGTGTGTGAAAAGAATTTGATGGAAAGACTGATGTGAAGTGGCTGCTTATATAGGCAAGAGAATGCCAGGAGACGCAAAGAAATTGAATGCTGACAGGTAGAATTAATTCTACCTCTTCTCCCTAGACTTTGAAAAAGAATAACATTCATTGGAAAGAGGAATCATGGTTTAAACCGCACAAGAAACAAGAAACAGTGGACTGTTCAAGTACGAATACCATTAATCCTAATCATAGTGACTATTAATCTTCCACTTCAACATATTCTAGTTCGAACTGAGACTGTTATCAAATTTTATTCACAGATAAGCCAAGTAAAGGATTAGACTGAGAAATCAGAACTTAGACCTATACCAGAACTTAACAGTCATCAGAACATAATTTCTTAACTCGAAAAAGGAATGCCCATCTTAGTAAATCCTCATACAAGTTCTGAGTTATAGACTTCAGAACTTAATCATCAGAACGTGTAACTAGAACTTGTCCTCAGAATTTGTGCAATAATGACACAATGACTGTTTATCTAAAATAACATAGACCACCACAGAAATTTTCATCATTCAGATGGAGTGATTAGTGTGTGCATTAAGCTAAATAACAGACAAAGAGTAAACTCTGATTCACTTCAGTACATCTTAGAAATAAGGCATAACTAAAATTTTGCTAAAGAGCTGTCATTGTCCTGAAACCTACTGATGAATGAGTTCATGCTTGAGTCCACCTCAACTGTTTTGTGCTAATTTTATGCATCTTTTGAAATTCTATTTTACAGTGGCTTCTCAGTGTAAGTGAGTCACGACTGTTGAAAGGCATATGTCATAGCCTACTCGTTTATTCAAGTATTTAACTCAACTCAAATAAGAATGTAATAAGTAAATAGTGGATCTATCATCAGAGAGATCTCACAAAGTAACATCTGTCAAAGAATAAAGAAACATTGTTCATCTGCAGACTTGAAGATTTACTGGAAGAAGTTCAAGAATTTGATCATGCCTCAGTGATATAAATCAAGATCGTGGATTTAATCAAGTGACAGAGATCTCGTCAGGGTATCATTTATTACAAGGATTCAATCAGAATATCAAAGTCAAGACATGAAGAAACATCACGGAAGTTAGTCACTCATGAACCAGACAGTACATCGAGTGTCAGCATTGAAGTGGCGGAATTGATTCATAAGTCTCAGTGACTTTCAGAAGATTGTCAGAAGAATGGATGCTGCTCAGGGTTAGTATTAATTCTCTATTAATTAATTAAGTCATATAATTTAATTAAGAAAATAAATTATATCTGCAAAGATTAATTTATTGATTAATTGAATTAAATTGATTAATTAATTTAGAATTAATATTAAGGATTTACAAGATTTTAATTGGTTTAAAATCTGCTTAAATTCAGCAAGACAATTCATTTGAACTAGTATGACAATCGGTATGACAATTGATAGTCATACCGAAAGTCATGCCAATACATTTAATTGTCTTATTAGAATTTCTGTTTAGATTAAAATCTGTTATTAATTCAGCAAGACAATTTATTTGAACTAATATGACAATCGGTATGACAATCAATAGTCATACCGAAAGTCTTGCTAGCTCATTTTAATTGTCTTGCTAATTATAAATTTTGTCATATCGAAAGTCTTGCTGGCCAAAGAGATTGTCATGCCAGTACATGTTTACATTCAGCTGTTTGATAAAAAGGAGCAGAAGTCTATTATTTCACTATCGAAAAAACAGAACACAAACTCAAGAACAAAAGAAAAAGGAGCAGAAAAATATTTCATCTCATCTGCAACTTCAAGATCAATTTCTAGATTGTAAAGTTAAATCCAATCAACTAGAAATACTTATCTTGTTCTTGTGTATCAATCTAGCGGATTAAAATCCCTAGAACTTAATCTCAAATCGTATTTAGCATTTGATCTTTTAATTACAAAAATAGAAAAAGTTCATGTCGAATTTATTCTAGATTTGTAATAATTGATTTGAGATTAATCCCTTGTAACCGATACCGTAGTTGTAACACCTTTCAAGTTTAATAAAAGTTTTATTTAACTTGAATTTTGTTTCACAATTTTATTCCGCATTTTATTCGACTAAACGGTATTGTTTGCATTCAACCCCCCCCCCCTTCTACAAACAAATTGGGACCTAACAATTGGTATCAGAGCCTTCTGATTAACGTACAAATCTAGATCCTAGACTTTTGTGTTTCTTTCACTTCTTGAATTTTTTATTCACTCAAAAAAAAAACTCATAATGACTACACAAAAAGTTGGAACCGTTAAAATTCCACTTTTTGATAAAGAAAATTATGTTATGTGGAAGAAGAAGATGCTACTGTTTTTACAGGTTGCTAATCCCAAATATTTCCAAGTGTTGAAGAAGGGTCCAAAAATTCCTATGGTTATGGAACCAGAGGTAATAGAAAATGATGTGGTGATCACCAAAGCGAGAACTTATGTGAAGGATCCTGAGGACTTCTCTCCTGCTGAAATAGAAGAAGCTTCCCTGGATGCTAGCCTTCAATTAATCTTAGTAGATTCCCTTAATCCCCTGATGAATAGACATGTGATGAATTGTAAAGATTCCAAACATATCTGGGAAACTATTGAGATTATTAATGAAGGCACAGAGGAAGTTATGGAGAACAAACTAGAAATCCTAACCTCTGAGTATGAATACTTTAAATCCAATCCAGGAGAAGGAATCACTGAAGTGTTTGAGAGGTACAATGCATTGATCAACAACCTGAACATTAATGGTAAATACTATTCCATCAGGGAGGTCAACAAAAAGTTCCTTTTAACACTGCCAACTCATCTCGAACATAGAATCACTGCCATAAGAGAAGCAAGAGATCTGAGTGAGATTTCTTTGGAAAGGCTCTATGGTGTGTTAAAGACTTATGAGTTGGAGAAGATTCAGCAGAAGGAAGTTTACGGGAAAGGAAGAGTGGTCAGCACGTCTACTGCTCTAGTAGCTGATGAACAACAACAACAACCACAATATCAACAACAATCTCAACAGTCAGAAAGAATGGTACAGTCTTCCAAGGTTGAAGATAATGTGATAGTAGCAGAATTTGATTCTCCTACTACAAATCAATCAGGAGATGATTATTATTCCTTGGAAGAACTGGAGCAATTGGAGGATGAGTCAATGGCCCTGATTGTCAAGAGATTCTCAAATGTCAGATTCAAAAGGAATCCCAAGTTCAAGTACAAGTCCAACTACAACAGATTCCTGAAAGGTGGATTTTCATCCTCTAACACCAGCAGTGGTGGGTATAAAACAGGGATGGTTGATCGAAGCACCATTCGATGCTTCAACTGTAATGAGTTGGGACACTTTGCCACAGAATGCAGGAAGCCAAAACAAGCTAGGAAGAACTCTTACGATTCTAATCAGAAGAGTAAATCTGAAAGGGCGTACCTGGCAAAGGGAAGAAGTTGGGATGATACTGACAGTGAAGATGAAGAAGTTGGGAATCTTGCTCTCATGGCTAGTAATGCAAGCACCTCATCGTCAAGAAAAGAGGTAAAATTTACTGATGCTGAATTAGTTTATCATCTAGGAGGTTCCTTAGATTGTGCTCGTCGTGATAATGAATTGTTAAATCAACAAATCAAAGACCTTGAGAAAGAGGTCAATGAATTAAGACTTGTGCACATTAATCAAGATAAACTAAAAGAACAAGTATCTTTTCTAGAGAATAGAGTTGACTGTTATAGACAACTCGAAACTATTCTCAAAGACAAGATCACCGGTCTTGAGGCTAAGGTTAAAGCTTACTTTAATTCTTGTTCGAAGTCCAAAGAGTTTTACAATAAGCAAGCTGTTAATCAAACACATGGAATAGGTTATGATTACAATGCTGCTATTGGAAAATTAGGCATAAACTCCCCTCCTCATGTATGTGCTAAAGGCAGGGAAGTACCACATGTGCTTAAGGGTGTTGATGAACCCCTCTATAAAGAATCAATTGCTGAACCATTTGATGAGACCTCTTTTATTATTCAAGAAGAAATCCGTGCTGAAGATAATGCTAATGGGAAAGCTGTCTCCAAGTCAAGTGTGTCAAAAGTTCCAGTCAAGGTTGTGAAAGCAACTGAGACTAACTCAGACACACATGAGTTGGATAACACAAATGCCATGTCTACCATGCATAAGTTGCCTATTGTTAATCCTTCTCATAAAGCATGTGGTGTTCCTGATTGTATGTCTTGTGCTTTTAATTAGTTGTTTGCTTATTTTAATGGTAAGCATGTTTCTAATGATAAGACTACTCCTCGTCAGCATGTGAATAATAGAAAGCATGATAGGTCTAAGACTGCTAGTCCTCCTAAAGCTAGAAAGGAGACATTTGTGCCTAAGCCTAAACAGAAATTTGTCAAGGCTGTTCACAAGGTCAAATGTCCAGTCATTGAGAATGTTGAGAATATTGAAATTAAGAATGTTGTTTTGCCTGATAAGGCCAATTTTACAAGTATGCCGGACCCAGCCAAGCTTGGGTTCCGAAGAAGGTCTAATCCATTTATATTGCAGGGCATTAAACAGGTACAACCGGTAGTGTGGATTCTTGACAGCGGATCGTCAAGACATATGACCGGAGATAGAGCCCTGCTATCAAATGTGGTTGAGAAAGCTGGCCCAGTGGTTACCTTTGGAGATAACAGCAAAGGTTTAACGGAGGGATATGGCTGTTTGCTAGCTGGAAATGTTATCATTGAAAATGTATATGTTGTGCAAGGACTTGAACACAATCTGCTTAGCATTAGTCAGTTCTGTGACAACGGCTACAATGTTTTATTCGACAAGCTGAAGTGTCAGATTCTGCACAAGAAAAGTGAAAAACCCTCCTTAATGGGAATCCGGAAAGGAAATCTGTTCGTAGCTGACATGAACTCTGGAAGCAATCTTGAAGTCAATTGTTTCTATGCAAAGGCATCGTCAGATGAGAGTTGGCTATGGCACAAGAGACTTTCTCATCTCAATTTCAAAACAATGAATTCTCTTGTCAAAAGAGAATTGGTAAGAGGTCTGCCTCAGCTGGAATTCTCTCCAGAAGGACTATGTGAGGCTTGCCAGAAAGGAAAGTCAAAGAAAGCAAGTCACAAAGGCACTGACACATCTTCCATAACTGGTGTTCTGCAATTATTGCACATGGATTTATTTGGTCCAGTTAATATCCTTTCTATGTCAAAGAAGTGTTACTGTCTTGTGATAGTTGATGACTATTCCAAGTATACGTGGGTTTTATTTCTTCACTCTAAGGATGAAACACCACAAGTTGTGATTGATCATATCAAGATGATTGAGTTAGATTCTAACGTCCCTGTTAGAGCAATAAGGTCAGATAATGGGACAGAATTCAAGAATGCACTTCTCAATGGATTCTGTACAGACAAAGGGATTACCAGAAAATTTTCAGCTCCTAGAACCCCTCAGCAAAATGGAGTGGTAGAAAGGAAGAATCGTACATTGATTGAAGCTGCAAGAACGATGTTAAGTGAATCAGGTCTTCCAATGTACTTTTGGGCTGAAGCTGTCAATACTGCATGTTATACTCAGAATCGAACTCTAATCAACAAAGACTTCATTAAAACTCCTTATGAGATTTTGAATGAACAGAAACCTTCTATCAAATACTTTCATGTATTTGGTGCCAGATGTTTCGTGCTCAAGGATGGAGATGATCGTCGTGGTAAGTTCGAGGCAAAGGCATATGAGGGTATTTTTGTTGGATATGGAAGAAGATCATATAGAGTGTATATCATGATCAACACAAGTAACTGAAAGTGTCAATATTACATTTGATGACACTAAACTCCCTAGTATCCAAACTGAAGATCCTTCTGAGAAACTGAAGTTTGATGATACGTCAGATTCAGAATCAGAACATGGTCAAGTACCTGAGGTTGTTGCTGGTGAAGAACCTGTTAATCCTGATGATACTCAAGGTAATAGTGATGGAAACTTTGGCAACAATGGAGATACCACTGCTACTGACGGAGAATCTTCAAGTCAACATGGCAACAACTCAGGGGGAGATGCTGAAGGATCATCTAGTAGGACACAACATCACAATGAATTTCAAGGCGAATCATCAAGATCAAATCTTCCAAGACAGACTGTCTGGATAAAGCTCACCCCTTTGAGTGATATGGTGA